>NC_080181.1:55236334-55506029 GCF_950295315.1 Erinaceus europaeus | reverse complement strand
GCTATCACTATCGCACCTACCAGTTACCTGTTTATCACTTTCTTAATATTCTTAAAAAGTTATTTTGTTCTGTTCTCATTAATTAGGTTCCAGGAGAGAGGGTTTTCCTGACTGGTTCATCCCTATTGTCCAGCTGCACCACTCTCTAAACTTTCTTACTGAACAATCCTCTCATCAGGATGTTCTATACTGAGGTAAGAGACTGAAAAGTCAGATAAGAAACTGTAATACGCAGTAAAAAGACTGAGCTGAAAAAACCATGTCACTTCTATGCGATTTTACTTACTCAGCATCACCACCCTGTTCCTCTTTACACTGTTTGTCCAGCTCGTTGAAGAAGCCACGATTCCTTCTAACACTCTCTTTCTACTTCCCTGGAAAAAAACAAGACCGGTCAGAAGCTGTCACATACAGGAGGGCAAGACAGATATTGAATTTAAGCATATTTCAGTTTATAGGATTACTGAATAAATTTAAACAAATTATAATCTAGAATCAAAGAATTTATGTAATACCTGCATGTTAAAACTGTGTTAAGGGGCTTACAGTCCACCCCTCTCTGGGCTCTTTATCCTTTCAGTACCACATACAGAAAATGTGGTAGTAAATGGCACACTGTACGCACTACTTTCTTTGACAGGAAGCTGGGCTCTATAAACCATCATACATGAAATGAAAGGCTCTATGAACTCGTATGTAAAGAGGATGAATACACTGAGCGCCAGACTCAGCAGGTAGGGCACACACCCTGCCAAGCACACAGGCCAGGTTGGAGCCCCTGTGCCATCTGGGAAGTGCTATGGCACCTGTGATACCTCTCTTCTTCTGTCTCTCTAGCCAAATGAAAAAGCATCTTTGGAGCAGTGAGATCACGCATGTGCACAGCCTCAGCCTTGAGAGAGGAAAGGGGGGGAAGGGGAGGAGAGGGAATGCTGCATGGTCAAAACGGTTATGCCACCAGAATCAGGAGAAATTATACCTTTGAGGAGAGAATCAGAAGTTGATAGGCCAGAGGTGGTATTTCTTGAAGATTCATTTTAGAGAACATCTTCAACACTTTTTCAATCACAATGTCCCCCTCTTCTGCAGTCAGAGGGACATCCCTGTGGAACAAAGATTCCAAAGACCAGAGTCTACTTTGGTGACTATCAGATTATGCTCCCCATCTGGTTTTTCTCTGATGAAAAGCCTTAAGGGAGACCAGTAACCTTGCCTAAGCTAAATTTATCAGGGGATGGGAGGGAGATTACCAAGTTATACTTACTTAATTAATTAATTAATTTATTTATTTATTTATTTAGACTTCCGGAGGCGGAGCTACGAGCAGCAGATCGCTTTCTCTCCTCTCCTCTCCTCTCCTCTCCCGGATCAACTAGGAATACCAAAGGAGACCACCCGGACCGAAACAAGACAGCACTAGAATGACCACAGAAACCCAGTAAATCACCCGTGAGTACAAACACGCGTGGCTGGTGACAGAGAGGAGAGAGGGGCCTAAGGAGAGATTAAGTGACTGCTAACAGTTCGACAGTTTGTCAGTGGAGACACCACCTCCAGTCTGCTCCACCAACAAGGGGACAGCTGAAGGGAGGAAAGGACTCCCCAGAGACTCACCAAGTACAACTCTGAGTCTCCATTGCTACTACCCTCAGAATCTGGAGCAGCAACAGGGAGGGACACCAGGGCACAGAGATCTAACCGGGAAACTCAGGAGAAGACCTATTTATTTATTTATTTATTGCCTCTAGGGTTATTTCTGGGGCTCAGAGCTTGCACCAGGAATCTAGTGCTCCTGGAGGCTATTTTTTCCCTTATGTTGCCCTTGTTGTTTGTCGTTGTTATGATTGTTATTGTTGTCATTGTTGTTGGACAGAAAGATATAGAGAGATGAGGGGAAGACGGAGAGAGGAGAGAAGGATCTTTAAGCCGGTCCTTGCACTTTGCGCCATGTGCGCTTAACCTGCTGCACTACTCCTGCCCGAGCTCCCCAAGCTATACTTTAAACCAACAAAGTAAAAAGCGGGGCCTGAATCTTGTAACAAGGTTCCAGTACTTTGAAAGAGTAAGAGAGTGGTGTTTTACCTTGCTACTTTGTGGTTTCTAGAAAAATAAAATATAAAAAGATAAGGGAATGATGATGCTTACTTGAACATAGAGGTGAGCTGGATTATGTATTGCTGCTCCCATCTGGGTAAAGAAAAATACAAAGAATATAAAAGCTTATCCCATGTAAGCTGTTTTACTTATTACAGCACAAGACCTCATTACATTGTAATGAGAAAATAATTATTCGGGCTATTTTAAGTCTGGCTCAGCACCACTAGACAATAAGATTTATTTATTTATTATTGTTATTATTATTATCATTATTATTTTCTTTTTACCAGAGCACTGCTCAGCTCTGGCTAACAGTGGTGTGGGGCACGGACTTGGGACCTTGAAGTGTCAGACATGAGAATCTGTTTACATTACCATTATGTTATCCTCCCTGTCCAACAATTCAGATTTTCAAATGACATTTGAAACAGTGAAATTATAACTTTTAACCCCTAAGACTGGCAAAATAAAAGTCTAATGGCATATAATGCTGGTATCTGTCTCTCTCTCTCCCTCCTTCTCTATATATGTGTCTGTCTCTACACTAAAATATTTTTAAATAATTTACTATTCATGATATAAAAGTTCACTCAAATATGTAAGAATATTAAATCCAACAGTTTTTATATAGCAAAAACATCCTGTAGGTGTCTCTTTCTCCCTATCTCCTCTCTCTCATCAATTTCTGCATACACACACACACACACACACACACTTATTAATGGAAGGGGGAGAGAAAGAAGCAGAGCATCACTCCAGCACATGAACTGCAGAGAATTAAACCCAACATTTCATGCTTGAAAGTCCAATGCTTTATCTGTTTCACCACCTTCTGGGTTGCAAATATTGGCTTATCAGGTAAGTCATGACATTTTTTTCTATGCAAAAATGCATCGATTTTTCTGACCACCCAATATTTCCTTTTTAGGGGTATTCACTTCATGAATAGCTTACATATCAGAATACAACTTATATAACTATTACTGTATGCCTAAGTTCTTCACAAATATCGCACATGTTCACATACTGCTACGCTAATATTGTGAAGTAAACAGAAACTGAATGTATAGTCTTAGAACAGAGAATAAAGGAATTAATCTTTCAAAAATATATCAGACTAAATGGTTTTATAGTGGCATATCACAAAGAAACTTCATTCAGCAGCATAAATTCCAGAAACTGCAATTCTATTTCTGCCACACGCAGCCCCCAAATGGCCGTGCGCACTATTGACACTCACCGGCCAGAACAGAGGGCGGCGATCAACTGTGTCTTACATCCTTCTCCACTCAGCTCACCTAGTAACACAAAATACACTAAGAAACATACTAAAATTAAAAAGAAAAAAAAAAGCCATTAAAATCCAAAGGAAAGTACCTTTTCCGTAAACTAGTTTTTCCTCTTTGGTAGCAAGGGCAGTGAAAATGACAGGTAACAACTCCAAAGATTTCCCATTCTTTAGTCCACCCTCTTCGACAGCAAGAATAAACTCATTGGCTAATTCAACCAATAAAGGTCCCGACAAATTGTGAGCCTAGGATTTTGTGAGGAAAACAAGACAGTAAGCAAAAACCCAAATGTCTTATAAGCTATTTCCAAATATAATAATAATAATATAGTAATAATAATAGTGTCTTTCTGCAGAACAGAACTGGTATTAAAATTCCAATTTTGTTCTATAATGGATGTATAAATTATGTGCTTTATACAAAACTAAAACTCAGAGTTCTCTCTCAGTAATGCTTTCAAATATGTTAATTTTTCAGTGTCACTTGTGTGTGATATCAAAAACGAAATTTAAGGATCAAGAAATGACTCAACGTATCTTATGAAGTATGAGGCCTGGGTTCAACCCTGGCACCACATAGGAGCACCAGAGAAAGTACAATGGAGCACTATGGACGGTGTGGCAGTGCTTTGGCGTCTCTCTTAGCCACTCCCACTATACATACAAAAGTATAGGGGAAACTTGACGTGGGTGGTGGGACTCCTGGTTGAGCACACACATTACCATGTGCAAGGACTCAGATTCGAGCCCCCTGCTCACCACTTGCAGGGGGTATGCTGCAGTGAAGCAGGTCTGCAGGCATCCATCATTCTCACCCTATCTCCCCTCTCACTTTCTCTTGTCTTATTAAATAAGATAGAAAGAACACAAGAAAAGAATAGGCTTCCAGGAGAGTTGGATTCATTGTATTGGCACCAAGCCCTAGCAGTAACACTGGTGGCAACTTAAAAAAAAAAAAAAAAAAAAAAAGAGTTGAGGAGGCCAGCAAGGTAAGATAGTTCACTTGGAAATGTGACTTCCTTGTCATATATGACACTCATGATGAAGCCCAGT
The DNA here is from genome assembly GCF_950295315.1 of Erinaceus europaeus. Classification (NCBI taxonomy): domain Eukaryota; kingdom Metazoa; phylum Chordata; class Mammalia; order Eulipotyphla; family Erinaceidae; genus Erinaceus; species Erinaceus europaeus. The sequence continues at coordinate 55,501,591 of NC_080181.1, read as the reverse complement.
CCCCACCACACTGGGGAAAGCTTCAGTGCTGTGGTGTCTTTCCCTTTCTCCCTGTCCCTATCTGATAAAAAAAAAAAAAAAAAAAAAAAGGTCCGGAAGGGAGTGAGAGTTTGTTTGGTCAAGTGTAAACTTTACCATGCATGACGAGCCCAGGGCCAAACCCCTGGCCATCACACAGAAGCACCTAGGAAACGAGGAAGCTTTATGAGGTAAAGTGGTGATGTGTTGTTTCTCTCCATACCCCCTTTCTCTTCCCCATTTTGTCTCTCATCCTCTGTTTGGGGGGGGAGCAGTCAGAATAGCTCATTTGGACAGGCTCAAGCCTTGAGGCAACTTTGGTGCTACGGCCTCTTTCACTCTCTCTCTCTCTGCCTTCTGCCTGTAAAAAGAACAAAAAGAAGATTAGGAGAGGAGTGCAAGGACCAACGTAAGGGGTCCCGGTTCGAACTCCCGGCTCCCCACCTGCAGAGGCGTTACTTCACAGGCGGTGAAGCAGGTCTGCAGGTGTCTATCTTTCTCTCCCCATCTCCCCTCCTCTCTCGATTTCTCTCTGTCCTATCCAATGACGGCAGCAGCAACAACAACAATAATAATAACCACAACAATGATAAAACAAGGGCAACAAAAGGAGCAGTAGATTCATGGTGCAGGCACCAAGCCCTGGCAATAACCCTGGATGCAAACAAAAAAAAAAGAAAAGAAAGTAAAGGAGGAATAAAGAAGGGAAGGAAATAAAAAGGGAAAGAAGGAAAGAAGGGGGAAGGGTTAGAGAGAGAGAGAGAGGTAGACAGACGGATGGATGGAGGGCTGGAGCAGTGACAAATGCAATTGAGAGCACAGTTATAATGAGCAAGGCCTTGGTCCCCACCTGCATGGGTGATACAGTGCTGCAGTGTCTGTCTATCCCCACCCCCCACCCCCATTCCTCAACTTGCCTTACGGAGGAGGGAGGCCGCCGGGAGCAGCGAATTCACTGTGCAGGCACTAAGCCCCAGTAATAACCCTGGTAGCAACAACAACAACACCAAAGGCAGAGTAGGTAGCTCAGTGCTATAGCGCATGCACAAAGCTCTGAGTAGATCTGGCACACCCAGCAGCTATTCCACAGTAGCTCTTATCCACTAACAGAACCAAAACAGTGTTTCCTGCCTGACAGACTATAAACCCTTCAAAATACCCCTGCCCCAACAAGAGTTTGTTTATCGTCTCACCTCCAGCATCAGCAGTCCTATGATTCCAGATGCTACCTCTTCCTGCAAATCTCCAGATTCCACCAACTGGATACAGCAAGTGTACAACTTGCGCCTCCTGAGGGCTCCAGCTTGCTCAGAACAGGGAGAACCTGATTGTGACAGAAAAGCAAGCAGCAAATGAAGTAATACAAATCTGAAGGACAAAGAGAAAAAACTGCATTGCAGTTTACTACAGAAGCCACATTATCACAATTGGAATCTCTATGGTGATTAGAACAGCCACATTTAGGAGTGTTGCAATCTTATGTTTAGATCAAGGTTAAGGATAATGTCACAGTGCAGGAAGAATATCTCCTAACATATCTTGTACTCCATTTGGGGTTCAGTAACTCTAAGCAGCTGCAACATACTTTCAGTCTCTAGAAGGGGCAGAAGAATGCAGCTGGAGTTTGTGCAACACCCAGTTCTTAGATAACTGTCCTTACATGGCTTCTCTGCTGAGGTCTAGACATTCTCACACAAGCTCGCCATTATTTGGTCTAACTCCGAGTAAACAGCCCTTCACCCCGGCATTTGTCTAACTCGGTTAAATCTCATGAATATCTTAGTTGCATTGAAGTAGCAATAAAAGCCTTGAAATCAAAACTATGGCTATCATGTCTACACCTGCACAGAACATACATCCGTGAGAACCTCCAAGCAAGCTCTCAAAGGTGTGCCCCCAACACACATGGGTTCCCCCACAGCAAATCCTGGCAACCATCACCCAGTCATTAACTGATCACACGGTTATCTAGACAGATATCTAGACACAGTGGGTGTGCACAACAAGCAATACCTATTTTACAACTTCAGAAGGGAAAACAATGTCCATTCAATTGTATTGGGAAAGCTTAGTAGCCATGTGTAGAAAAATGCAGCTCGGGGCTGCAAGACCACTCAGCTGCTAGAGTGCATGTTTTACCACGTGAGGTCACCCCTGGCCATCACTTGGGAGGGAGCATGCTTTGAAGCTTCAGGACATGTAGGAGTGCTCTGCTCTTTTCCAATTCTGCCCCTTCTCTCATCCTTCCTCTACGAAATCAGAAGAAAAATGAAAAAAAAGTTCATAGCTGAAATGCTCAGGAATTAGGCCAGGTGCCAAAAAAAGAAAGAAAACTAGAACATCACTTAACATCATACATGAAAACTAACCCCAATTGTTAGTATTTCCTTTTTATAAAGAAAAGAAAAGAAAAGAAAAAAAAAGAATAAGAAAAAAAAAAAAAAACCCCAAATGAGATTAAAGATGAGAAGAGAATTAGAGGAAAAGTATCACACTTCCCGATCTCCAACTATATTACAGAGCTACCATTATATAAATGTGTGGTACTGGAACAATAACAGACCCTAAGATAAATTAAATAGAACTGAGAGTCCAGAAATGAGCCCCACACATATGGATAGTCCATTTATGACAAAGGGGCCCAAAAGAATAAATGAAGAAGCGACTCTTCCATAAAAGGTGTTGGGAAAACTGCATCGCTACATGAAGAATGAAGCAGAACTACCACATGTTGCCATGCATGGGGGACAACTCAATGTGGATCTAAGACTGAGAAGTTAGATCTGAAACTATAAAGTTTCTGACACCCTACTGAATGGGATATACATCTGACAAGTGATTACTAACCAAAATGTGGATTAAGAACTCACAAAACTCAGCCACAAAGAAAGCAAAGACCCCCACTGGGGGGAACTGAACAAACTCTTCACCAAAGCCAATAGCACACATGAGGGCTGAGCAGTGGTACACCTGGTTGAGTGTACCTGTTGCCAGGCATAAGAACCCAGGTTGGAGTCCCTGGTCTCCACCTGCTGGAGGGAAGCTTCACGAGCAGTGGAACAAGGCAACGGTTTTCTCTATCTTTCTCTCCCACTATATTTTTCTCTGCTCTATCAAATATAAGAAAAGCAAATAAAAGCAAAAATGCTCAAAGTAACTGATTATCAGAGAAATGCAAATCAAAACAACAACACAATACTACCTCACACCAGTGAGACTACTATACATCAAAAAGAACTGAAAAGAAGGCACCACTGTATACTGTTGGTGGGAATTACATTGACTCAGCCTGTGAAGCAGCCTGGAAACTCCTCAGAACATTGGAAAAGGACTCACCACACATTCCAGCTATTTTTCTCCTAAGCATCAATCCAGAGAACTAATAAGCACTTGTCAGAGAAATCTATTATGCCATCTAGGTTCATGGCAACCCTATCTGCAATAAGCCAAAACAGAAACAACCCATGGTTAAGGAAAATGTGGTCTATGCAGATGGAATACTCCTGAGCTGTGAGACAGAATGAAATCTCTTTTGCTACATGGATATAAATGGAAGAATCATGTTACATGAAATGAGCAAGGAGAAGGATGAATGCCAGATAATCTCACTCACAGATGGAACCTAAGAATCAAAATAATGGGTAATACAGGCTAAGACCCTTAATGGCCTGGTGGTCTTTTATAGCAGATCTGGAGGAGGGAGGGGGTGGGGGTTAAAGAGAGTTGGGGGTCCAGTGCTCTATGGAGATAGTAGGTGGAGGAAGATGATACTTGGGTGAAGGGTGAGCTGTGCTGACACCCATCTTGGGAAGATCTGGAACTCAGCCCAGTGGCTAAACAGCCAGGCATAACAAGAGTGAGGTCCCAAGTTCAGTCTCTGTCATTGCATGTGCCAGAGTGATGCTCTTGTTCTCTTTCTATGCATACTTGGTATACCTTTTTAAAACATTGATTGCAGTGATGGGTGCACAACACACTAAAGAGACTGAACTGCACCTTAAATGGATGAATTATATGTAATTGTGCACATTAATAAAATGGTGAATTTTTATTATTGGATTTTCAGAGAAGTCATGGCACATTTTTCTGTTTTTCTATGCAAAAATGCATCATGACTTTCCCAACAATGCAATATATTACTATTTCTTAAGAAATTTCAGCAAAAGCAAGGATAATAAAAGCAAAACTAAATCAAACTGAAAAGCTTCTGCAAAGCATAAAGTACCACTACTTAAACAAAGACACCCTCCCAAGTGAGAGAAGACTTGTAGGATTTTACCCTATCGTAATTTATAAAAACCACTGAGGGAGTCGGGCTGTAGCGCAGCGGGTTAAGCACAGGTGGCGCAAAGCACAAGGACCGGCATAAGGATCCCGGTTCGAACCCCGGCTCCCCACCTGCAGGGGAGTCGCTTCACAGGCGGTGAAGCAGGTCTGCAGGTGTCTATCTTTCTCTCCTCCTCTCTGTCTTCCCCTCCTCTCTCCATTTCTCTCTGTCCTATCCAACAACGACAACAACAATAATAACTACAACAATAAAACAACAAGGGCAACAAAAGGGAATAAATAAATAAAATAAAATATTTAAAAAAAAAAAAAAAAAAACCACTGTGAATCACAACCTGCAATAGCGTTCAAGGTATAGGGACAAATATGTCCCCTGAGAACTAAGCCTCTCTACGCAAGCATCTAAGCCATTCTGCTTCACCAAACCCCAGGGTGCCCGTGTCCCTTGACGAGCAGATTCAGTACTCAACACTGCTGTTTTCTGCTTCACTAGTTGAAGCACACTTAGGGAAGGCAAAGCAGACTTGATGAAATGTATCCTTTATAAGCCCCCAAACCAATAGTACAACATACTCCAGCAAAATGATTTAAGTTCACAAGAGACTACTGCTGTAGTTCTGCAGAACTCCCCAGTCACAGAAATTATACCAGTGGGACTTGAAAACTGCGAGAAAATTGAGGAACTATGCCAAGAGGAAATGAATCTGCCAGTGAACCAAGAGGTAGCATTAATTACCATTACCTTTGAAGATGGCTCTCAGGAGCGGTGCGGCGGCTTTCCCTTTCAAGGCCTGATTCTGAAGGAGACCAGTCAGCTGCAATGAAGAGCAGGCTGTAAGTCTCTGAGCAACAATTTCCCCGCCCCAGTAGCCTAACCTCCTGAGAAGACTCATCTGTCAGGTTTCTACCACTCAAGAGGCAAATATAACAGCCACCTGTCCCGGAAGGAGTTAGAGGTGTGGCTGCCGTGCCACATGTGTGTCCTTAGGTGGAAGAAAAGACTTGTCTCCACCCAGTGTTCTCACCTGCAAACAACTGACATCTAACAAAGCGCCCCAGACTGTGGATGCATTTACGGGCAACCTAAAGCATGTGGTGGAAAAGACCCATTCTCCCCTCCCATCTGAGGCCATCCTGCACTCAAAAGCAGGAGGTGAAGAGACGGCCGGCCAAGTGATGGGGATGGGGAAGGGGACTTAACTGTGAATGTTTCAAAAAGCTTCACATAGACCAACAAATATAATAAAAAACAATTCAGTTTATTTGTGGCAATGTTTATGAATTCCCTTCAGTGAAAAACAAAGATATCTATCAGTAGGTAAATGAAGTGTCTTACAGTCAATTAGGAGCATTCCAAGAACCACCTCTAAGGACACTTATTTGCACATAGTTCCGTCAACACCCACAAGTGCCCTAAGTTGCCCACTTCTCTTCCAAAACCTTGCTTATTTCCATTGATGAGTGTTTATCAAATGAAGTCTAGTCTCCTAGAAGGAGAGGGGGTAGACACAGAGACTGAGTTGTCTAACCTGTCCTTGGAACCTGTCATGAATCTGTCACAGAGGATGCTTCTGTATACTCACATCATCATCTTTCAGAACTTGGAGAAATTCCTGCAGTTTGCCAGCTGTTTTTTCTGCTGCTAGTGATAAAATCTTCTGGTCCATTGCTGCACATATCAGGGAACTTTCCCTATCAGGAGAAAATTTCAGAGATGGACACGCCACTTAGAAGTAAACAGGTTTACTTGTCCCCCTCTTCATTAACAGAGTATCTCACACTTCCGACAGATAGTATACAAGTATACACAGTGGCTACTCAGATTAAGTCACAGTAAGCAGTATTTGTAGGGGAGTCTTTTCCAAAACTATCTCAAGGATTCTCTGACATTCCCTTATTAGGAACTCGTACTCTACTCAAAGGGTTTCATACCATTTGCCCATTTACACCATCACGGTAGCCAGATGGTTTGTAAACATTCTTCACTACTAGGAAGAATGCAGTGAGCAAAAGCATTTGGGGGTTAGTTAGATCAGCTGTGGGACAATGCATAAAGTGGAGTAGAGTTCATGGAGGGGAGCAGTAAGAAGGCCAGAAAGACAGGCCAGGATTTATAAACTGTGTGGCATCTTAAAATGCCAGGGTAAGGAATTTTGATCTTATCCTGTAATACAGAGGAACCACACTTGGGAGAGCAAAAGAGAAACTGACTGGATTGAAGAAATGAGAGGAAACCGAGTCTGGCCCCAATATGCAGATTTAAAAGCGGGGAGGTTCTGAGGAAGAAGGGCTAGGGGATCAACCTAGCACTACGTTAGCAGTAGTGACGAAACTAAGATGGTGACTCTGAAGAATGGGAAGGAAGGGAGGGAAAAAAGCAGGTTCACTAGGCAAGACTTAGGGAAGGGGAAATGCAGACAGTGGAAACCCTACTCCACTTTCTGCTGCTTCCTTGTTTGAGCCCAGCTCCTTGGGTCTTCTAATCAACTGCTGAAACCAGAAACCTGGGCAACTTTTTTTTTTTTTGTCTCCAGGGTTATTGATGGGGCTCTAGAGCATGCCTGCACTGTGCCTGAACTGCTCCTGAAGGCCATTTTTTCCCCCATTTGTTGTCTTTGCTGTTTATTGTCGTTGTTATTGTTGTCGTTGTTGGGCAGGACAAAAATCGAGAGAGGACAGGGAGATGGGGGGGAGAGACACCTGCAGACCTGCTTCACCGCTTGTGAAGTGACCCCCCTGCAGGTGGGGGGCTGGGGGCTCAAACTGGGATCCTAACGCTGATCCTTGAGCTTTGCCCTCCCTGGGCAGACGACCTCACCAGTCTACCCTGGAATCCCCTCCCAGAGCCCTCCCCCACTAGGAAAAGAGAGAGAGAGAAGCTGGGGGAGTGGATGTAGTCTACCCTGGAATCCCCTCCCAGAGCCCTCCCCCACTAGGAAAAGAGAGAGAGAAGCTGGGGGAGTGGATGTACCTGCCAACACCCATGACCAGCAGAGAAGCAATTACAGAAACCAGACCTCCCACCTTCTGCTCCCCATGAGGAATTTTGGTCCTTACCCCCAGAGGGATAAAGAATAGTAGGGAAGCCTCTAATGGAGGGGATGGAACATGGAACTCTGATGGTGGCAACCATGAAATTGTACTGTACAATCTTGTTAGCCACTACTAAAACACTAATAATAAAAAGGAAACAGAGACAAGAGCTGGGAGGCCTCACCAGGCTGAGCACACAGAACCTGAGTTTGAGCCCTGCTCCCTCCCCAATGTACAAGTACAAATGGTGAAGCAGGTCTGCAGGTGTTTCTGTTCTCCCTTTCTATCTTCCCCTTCCCTCTCAATTTCTCTTGGTCCTAACAAATAAAATAAAGGAAAAATGGCCACCAGGAGAAAAAAAAGTGCCTAAGTCAGGGCATGCTGGAGAGGTGGTTTATCCATAAAGTTCATACAGGAATTCTGGGTTCAATTCCCATAATGTTAATTTGATACAGAACATCATAAATAGAAGAAAAGAGCTTGGTTATCTCTCACATAAGAAAAAAAAATTCTGGGGCCAGGCAGTGGTGCACCTGGTTATGCACACATTACAGTGTGCAAGGACCCAAGTTCAAGCCCCCGGTCCCCATCTGCAGGGGAAAGCTTCACAGTGGTGAAGCAGGGCTGCAGGTGTCTCTTTCACTTTCTACCCCCCCTCAATTTCTCTGTCTCTATCCAGTAATAAAAATACTTTAAAATATATATTAGAAAAAGAAAAATAGGGGCAGGGGTAGATAGCATAATGGTTATGCAAAGAGACTCTCATACCTGAGGCTCTGAAATCCCAGGTTCAATTCCCTGCACCACCATAAGCCAGGGCTGAGCAGTGCTCTGGTAATAAAATAAAGATAAATAACTTTTTTTAAAAAAGAAAAATATATTCCTGAAGTCAGAATCTCTGAGTCACCCCCCAGTGTGCGAGCACACGTGCGCACGCGCAAGCACGCGCGCACACACACACACACACACACACACACACACACACACTTACTTCCACCACCTCCTCTCTCAATGCCAGCATCTAAAAGTTCAAAGTCTTTCCCCTGCCTACGTCTCCTTCACCACTTTCCTCCAGCCAATTGCTTTCAGCCCTGCAACCCTCCCCACCACATTCTTCCAGCTATGGGCCTTTCCCTGTGATTTTTCTCCACCTGGGTCTTTAAAAAGACCTCGTTTCACCCCTGCCCCACAATCTTTGTTAATCTCTACAAATCCTCAAGGATTTCCACTCAATCCACGGAAGCTTGGTCTAGATTAACCGCTTCCCCATTACATTCTTTCAAGACAGCACAGATCTCCTGCCATCAAAGTTTTTCCTTTAAAGATTTGTTTTTATCATAGAAGAAACCAGAGCAACTCTCAACTCCAGCATATGCAGTGGCGGGATCTAACTCTGGGGCACCCCTCCTTGTTAAATCCAGCACCCCACCACTGTGGTAGCCATCAAACTTTTAACTTACATGTGTAGCTGCTATTATGAACTACATCTTGCTGTCCAGGAGCTGGAGGAGTGCCTCGAGCGCTGGACTTCAAAAACGTGGGGTCTGGAGTTCCATCCCAGGCACTGCATGTGCCAGAGAAGGCTCTGGTTCTCTCTTCCTCTGTCATGTTAATAAATAAATCTCTGGGGCCGGGTGGTGGTGCACCTAGTTGAGCGCACATATTACAATGTGCAAGGTCCCAGGTTCGAGTCCCTGGTCCCCACTTGCAGGGGGAAAGCTTCACGAGTGGTGAAGCAGGGCTGCAGGTGTCTCTCTCTCTCTCTCTTCCTCTCTATCCACCCCTTCCCTCTTGATTTCTGGCTCTCTATCCAATAAATAAAGATAAAAATAAGTAAATCTCTTTAAAACAAGTTTATATCCCAAGCCAGTAAAACAACTTATCTGGATAGTGCTTCTGCTTTGCCCTAAGAACCATACAGGTTCAGGCCTAGCCTCTATCACATCTGGAGGAAACTTTTAAAAAGATCTGTTTATGGGGCCAGGTAGTAGCGCACCTGGTTGAGTGCACAGATCACCAAGCACAAGGACAGGGTCCGAGCCCCAGACCCCCAACTTGGGAGGTGTGGGGGAAGCTTCACAAATGGTGAGACAGGTCTGCAGGTGTCTCTCTGACTCTCTCCCTAGCTCCTCTCGCCTCTCAGTTTCTCCTCTGCCCTATCAAATCAAGTAACTTTTTTTTTTTTTAAAGAAAGACTTGTTTACAAGTAGAGAGAGAACCGGAGCATCACCCTGACATTGCATATGCTGGGAGTGGGAGTGCAGCACCTGATCGCCTGCGCCACCGCCCAGCCTGCACCGGAGGAAGCCTGAGTGTCTCCCACCCTGGAAGAAAAGCAAACCGGGCGGCGAGCTCGACGCAGAGGAACCGCATCTTCCACCGACTATAAACCCTGCGAGGCCCAGGTCCCGGCAGGCTGTGCCCTTCACGGAGCCGAGCACTCTGCTCCCAGTAAGTCGGATAAACACACCGACCCCGGGAGTCCGGCGGTGGCGCAGCGGGTTAAGCGCAGGTGGCACAAAGCGCAAGGACCGGCATGAGGATCCCGGTTCGAACCCCGGCTCCCCACCTGCAGGGGAGTCGCTTCACAGGCGGTGAAGCAGGTCTGCAGGTGTCTGTCTTTCTCTCCCCCTCTCTGTCTGCCCCTCCTCTCTCCATTTCTCTCTGTCCTATCCAACAACAACGACATCAATAACAACAACAATAGTTATAACAAGGGCAACGGATGGCCTCCAGGAGCAGTGGATTCGTGGTGCAGGCACCGAGCCCCAGCGGTAACCCTGGAGGCAGGGATATAATAACAACAATAGTAATAATGACAATAATGGGCCTCGTGGCGGCGCACCTAGTTGAGCGCTCGTTACAGTGCTCAAAGATCCGGGTTCGAGCCCCCAGTCCCCACCTGCAGGGGGAAAGCTTTGCAAGTGGTGAAGCAGGGCTGCAGGTGTCGGTCTGTCTCTCCTCCTCTCTATCACGCCCTTCCCTTTCGATTTCTGCCTGTCTCTACCCAATAAACAAACGTAATTTAAAAAAAGTGATAGTAATAATAGTGACAAATAAAAGACTGAATAAGGGTGGAGTCGGGCGGCAGCGCGGCGGGTTAAGCGCAGGTGGCGCAAAGCGTCAGGATCCAGGTTCGAGCCCCCGGCTCCCCACCTGCAGGGGCGTCGCTTCCCAGGCGGTGAAGCAGGTCTGCAGGTGTCTGTCTTTCTCTCCCCCTCTGTCTTCCCCTCCTCTCTCCATGTCTCTCTGTCCTATCCAACAACGACATTAATAACAACAGTAATAATAATAACAACAAAACAAGGGCAACAAAATGGAATAAACATTTTTTAAAAAAAATTTTAAAAAGACTAAATAAGTGAATGACTGGGTCCGGCCTTCTACACCTGGAGAACCTGACCCCAAGCCAAGCACCCAGGTGCGCAGGTGCGATCATCCCCAGGTGAGGGGAGCCGCGAGTCAGGAACATGGCGGGCAGGGGCCGGCCCCGAGCCGCACAGCCTTCACCCCCTTTGTCCGTGTGCTGACGGCTGGTCCGAGAGGCCCAGTCGGGCCCCAGACGCGGCCTGGCCAGCGGCCGCCATGCTGTGGCCGCGCTCGCGCGGAGGCCCGGGACCCGGGGAACCCGGGGGAGCTCGCGACGACTCCGCCCCGGAGGGCGAGCAACCCGAGCATCCCCAGGTCCGGGGACGCGTCCGAGCCGACCAGCCGTCGAAAACTCCAGAAAGACGTCTCGGAACAGAGAGCCCACTAGTCTACACCGCCTTATCCCCTCCCCGTGACTCAAGTCTCACCTGTCGGAGAAGCGCCAAACCCCACTTGCCCGGCTCCACCGCCTCCCCGCCCTTGCCCACTTCCAAAACTCGCGCCTTGCCGCTTGCTGACGCACTTCCGGTGTTTGCCAACGCACTTCCGGCGCCCGGCGCACCAAGCCCCGCCCCCAGGCTCTCTTTCATCCAAGCTTTCGAGTGTCTATCAGGCTGGCTTCCGCCCGATCTCCAGATTTCTCACAGGCTCACTTCCGCCCGGGCTCAGGGTTTCTAGCGGTCTACCCCCCACGGATCGCCCAGCGAGCATGCGCAGTGTGGAGCTGGGCTAAGCCTGGGAAGTTTTTCTTTGCGCCTCCTTGCTTTCTTAGCGCGTAGCCTGGCGGAGCCGTGGGTGCCCAGTGAGCTGAAGAGCTGTTTGGGCGAGAGTGAAGAAACTTTTAGGTAATAGGGTCCATTTAGGGAGTCTGGCGGTAGCGCAGCGGGTTAAGCGCAGGTGGCGCAAAGCACAAGGACCGGCATGAGGATCCCGGTTCGAGCCCCTGGCTCCCCACCTGCAGGGGAGTCGCTTCCCAGGCGGTGAAGCAGGTCTGCAGGTGTCTGTCTTCCCCTCCTCTCTCCATTTCTCTCTGTCCTAGCCAACAACAACAACAACAATAAAACAACAAGGGCAACAAAATGGAATAAATTTTTTTTTAAAAAAAAAGGATCCATTTAGCGCAGGACCTTCATGCTTGAGGCTGCCCCAGGTTCTCACAAAGATGAGCAAAAATTGTCAGACTTGAAATCACCGGTGGTGCTGTGATTGTTAAAGGTATTCCTTGTTATGTTAATGAGCTGCATAGGGTAACACCTGGGCGGTGGAGCGCCTGGGTTAGCGCTCACATGACAACGCACAAGGACTGGAGTTCGAGCCCCTGGTCCCCACCTGCAGGGGGAAAGCTTCACGAGTGGTGAGGCAGGGCTGCAGGTGTCTCTCCGTCTCTCTCCCTCTTTCCTCTAAAATTGTAAAATTGTATCAGTCCTATCAAATAGATCAAGTTTAAAAAAAAAAAAAGAGTGGGTTGGGTGGTAGCGCAGTAGGTTAAGTGCACATGGTGCAAAGCACAAGAACTTGCTTGAGGATCCGGGTTCGAGCCCCCAGCCCCCCACCTGCAGGGGGGTCGCTTCATAAGTGGTGAAGCAGGTCTGCAGGTGTCTTTCTGGGATGCATTGGATCGACCTTCCTGTGGTGCATCCCGTGAGTACCCATTCACTGGGGAAACTGACGATCCTTCCTAGCCGACTGAATCCACATGGATCGCAGTCACTTTCAAAGCCAGCAACAAGCAGCTCCTGACAGCTTTCACCCTGACGCTGTTGACTGGCTACGGAAGAAGGGCAAACGCTAGAAGAAGAAGGTGTCTTTCTCTCCCCCTCTCTACCTTCCCCTCCTCTCTCGAGTTCTCTCTCTGCCCTATTCAACAACAACAGCAGTAACAACAAGGGCAACAAAATGGAAGGTTGGGGGGGGGGGAAATGGCCTCCAGGAGCAGTGGGTTCCTAGTGCAGGCACCAAGCCCCAGTGGTAACCCTGGAGGCAAAAAAAAAAAAAATTGCCTTGGGCCATCACACCAGCTGGTTCTCACCTCCCTCCAGAGGAGTTGACAGATGGGAGGACTTAAAGACTGCTGTGTGGCTTTGGGCAGGTCCCCTTGAAGCTGAACATGGCCTGGCTGCCAGGTGTCACGAAGTCAAACAGCAGCTTTTGTAAAAATTTTAAAAAGTCGGGGGCGGGGAGCTTCATTACTATTCGAAACTGCCATCCAGGAAGGAGTAATTTTTCGCAAACCAATTTCCTTGCCTTTTAAAGAAAGTCACCTTTTATACAAATAGGGCAGAGCTAGAAAGCTAGACCCGGATTTGGGGGTGGGGGTGGTAAGGAAAAGGTCCAAGACCCTCAGATCTTCCCACCTTCTGCATCACAACCCCTTAAACTTCCTTCCAGAACAAAACCTATAACCGGCCTTAAGTGAAAATGTGAGTCCTTGCTGTGGTCCTTTTACTTTCCAAATTAATTTTTGTGCCTGCGGTTTTTATCAATTCCAGGTCTGTGCCTTGCTTTCCCACCCAGATAGCCCAGTCCTTTGGGGGTCCGTTTCACCTGCATCATTTCTCTGACTCAGTGCCTAGGAGGATTATCCTCAGCCTTACCTGGAGAAGGGTCAGATGGGCTAATGCTCTAACGCCCCTGCATGGAGGCCTAGGCCTCGGATCCTACTCCTCCCCTCCTCCCCCCACACCCCTGAACAGGTGTCTGAGCCAACTAAGACACCATCTCTCTCACACAGTGGCCCTATTGTCCCAGCCTGAGAAGGCCCCAAACGTGGGGGACAAGAGAAAGTGCTGTGAGCTGAAGCTAATACTCCAGAAAGCTCTGCTCCCTCAAAGAGTCTCATGGTCTGCACAGACTCATGTAAAGCTGGCTCCAGTCAACCGCACCCTTCACTCAGAGTCCCTGGTGTGCAGGATTGTGCTGGGCTGCATGCCCCCTGCAGCCTCTGTGGTTCCTTCCAGGGGTGAGGGCAGCCCGAGTCTCATTCCCATTATCTCTCATGAGCTTCACAGCCTACTAGACAGCTGGGGAAAATAAATCCAATAAGGCATCTGCATGGTTTGCCTCATGATTAGTTTTAAAACAAGAGTTGTTGGGGGTCGGGCAGTAGCACAGCGGGGTAAGCACACATGGCGCAAAGCACAAGGACCGGCGTAAGGATCCTGGTTCGTGCCCCCGGCTCGCCACCTGCAGGGGAGTCACTTCACAGGCGGTGAAGCAGGTCTGCAGGTGTCTGTCTCTCTCTCCCCCTCTCTGTCTTCTCCTCCTCTCTCCATTTCTCTCTGTCCTGTCCAACAACGACGACATCATCTACAACAACACTAATAACTACAACGACAAGGGCAACAAAAGGGAAAATAAATTTTTTAAAATTGACCAATTGTGGAAGCAGGGAGCTCCCTGCTGTTGAGTTCTAAAGGAATCATACTCCATTCTTGTGGAACCCCAAAGTTCCACAGGAACTTTGGCTGCAGAGTTTTTTGCTGTGCAGAGATTGGAAAAATAGGCATCCTCTCCTGTGGCACATTGACAGAGTACAGGATTTGCATGCCTATGGCTCCAATGGTGCTCTCGTTTCTCTCTCATGAGAAATTTATCTAGCTCATATGAAACTTATAAGTATTTTAAAGGATGTATTGGGTAGATAGTATAATGATTATGCAAGAGGCTTGTGCTCCAAAGTCCCAGGTTCAATCCCCTGCAACATCACAAGCCAGAGCTGAGCAGTGCTCTGGTTAAAAAAAAAAAAAAAATGTATTAGTGGCCAGGTGGTAGCACACCTGGTTAAGTGCACACATTACAATGCACAAGGACCCACGTTTAAACTTCTGGCCCCCACCTGCAGGGGGAAAGTTTCACAAGTGATGAAGTAGGGCTGCAGGTGTCTTTCTGTCTTTTTCCTTCTCTATCTCCCTCTCCCTTCTGAATTTCTCTCTGTCTATATTTAATATAAATAATACAAAATAGGGAGTTGGGTGGTAGCGCAGCAGTTAAGCGCACGTGGCGCAAAGCGCAAGAACCAGCGTAAGGATCCCGGTTCAAGCCCCCAGCTTCCCACCTTCAGGGGAGTTGCTTCACAAGCAGTGAAGCAGGTCTATAGGTGTCTATCTTTCTCTTCCCCTCTCTGTCTTCCCCTCTTCTCTCCATTTCTCTCTGTCCTATCCAACAATGACGACATCAATAACAACAATAGTAACTACAACAATAAAACAAGGGCAACAAAAAGGGAAAATGAATAAATAAATATTTAAAAATTAAGAAATAATACAAAATAAAATATGTGTTTACTTATAACAAGGGAGAGAGAAAGAGGATCAGAGCATTCTGGCACATGTGATCCTGGGGACTGAACTCAGAATCCTGTACTTGAAAGTTCAGTGCTTTATCTATCTATCCACTGTAACACCTCCTAGACCACTTAATAATATAAAAATCATGGTGGGTCAGGCGGTGGAACACCTGGTAGAGCATACATGCTACCATGCACAAGAACCTAGGTTCAAGTCCTGTTCCCCACCTCAAGGGGAAAATTTCACAGGCGGCGAAGCATTGCTTTTTCTCCCTCTGTATCTCCCCTTTCTCGCTCGATTTCTCTGTCTATATCCATTAACTTTATTTGTTTAATTAATTAAGAAATGTATGGGAGACCAAGCAGTGGTGCACCAGGCTAAGCGCACATAGTACAAAGCACAAGGATCCCGGTTCGAGTCCCCGGCTCCCCACCTGCAGGGGAGTCGATTCACAAGTGATGAAGCAGGTCTGCAGGTGTCTTTCTGTTTCCCTCTCGATCTTCCCCTCCTCTCTCCATTTCTCTCTGTCCTAGCCAATAAGGTAGCTGCAGGAGCAGTAGATTCATAGTGCGAGCACAGAGCCAAAGTGACAACCTTGAAGGAAAAAAAAAATGTATGTATTCACTCCACCTGATGCCACTGACTCCTACTGGGAGTAGAAGGTGCCAGGCAATGAAGTAGTACTCCCCTGACTGCCAGGGCCCCTAACCAAAGCCACCAGCCAATGTGCCCATCAGCCGCACTGCTCCGGGTGTCACTGCTGGGGTGCTCATGGTTCAAGGTGCTGGAATAAAGACCAAATAGCCCCTCTCACTGTGGAGATGGCCAGCTTGCACCCCAAGTCCTACTGGACACAGAGGAGAAAGTAACAGGACTACACTTACCACCATACTTTCAGCATTATTCCCTGCCTCCTGCCCAGAGTTGGGGGGAGGGATACTCCCAAGCCCTTTGGCACTGCTGAGAGAGAGGGTAGGGAAGAGGGGACAGGGCTGGCCCAGTGCCCACCCCATAGCCTGGATTCCACATGGCTTAGCAGATCTCCAGAGCAGACACACAAAAGAGGGCTTTGAGACAGCCCCAGCTGGCCCCTGCTGACCCCCTCACCCCCTGGTGCGTCCTTGCCCCAATCTGGGCCTCCGTGGGAGTCTGATTTAACGGAAACTGCACCCTGAGAGCTTCCTTGTGACCCACTAATTCCAGCCTGCTGACTGGACCACGCCCCTCGCAGAGGAAACCTCCCCAGTTCCCAGAGGACTCAGGTGGCCCCAAGAAGAAGCTGCTGACCTGGGAGGTGAGTACCAGGGGTCTGGGCGACAGGGAGCCCAGAACTGGGGGAGGCGCCCAGGTGGGGAGACCACAACGCAGGCTGCCTATGAAATTGAAAAGCAACAAGCCGTGCCGTGAGGTGAGCTAGACCCATCTGCGGGCAGCTTTCGCAAAGGACACCGGTTAAATGCACATCTCAGATGAACAAGAAAGGTTTATTTTTATTGTTTTAAGGTTTTATTTATTTGTTCATGAGATAGGAGGAGAGAAAGAACCAGACATCACTCTGGTACATGTGTGTCAGGGATTGAACTCAGGACCTCGTGCTTGAAAGTCCAATGTTTTATCTGCTGTGCCACCTCTCAGACCACTGGAGGGACATGATTATATTACAGATATTTACTGTGCCCCTGAAATACACACATGACTGGGTAGTCTGTATTTTATCTGACAAACTAGATGACAGGAGAGTCTCCTCAACAAGGAGTGAGAGGTAGCTGTTATTTCATTGTCTATAGCTTGTAAATCCATATTCTTTTATTTATTTATTTATTTTTACCAGAGCAATGTTCAGCTCTGGCAGGGGAATGAACCTAGGACTTTGGAGCCTCAGGCATGAGTCTGTTTGCATAACCATTATGCTATCTATCCTCTGCCCTTAATACTTTTATTTTATCTTAACGAGATAGAAAAGTACAGAGAGGAAGACACAGAGAGCAAGACCAGAGCACTGCTCAGCTCTGGTTTATGGTGGTGCTGGGGATTGAACCTGGGAGCTCAGAGCCTCAAGCATGAAGCTTTGCGTTGTATGGCCATTATGCTGTCTTCCCAACCCTAAATCACTATTCTTTTAAAAATTAAAGTTGAGGGAGTCGGGCGGTAACACAGTGGGTTAAGCGCATGTGGTGCCAAGTGCAAGGACTGGCGTAAGGATCCTGGTACGAGCCCCCGGCTCCCCACCTGCAGGGGGATCACTTCACAGGCGGTGAAGCAGGTCTGCAGGTGTCTATCTTTCTCTCCCCCTCTCTGTCCTCCCCTCCTCTCTTCATTTCTCTCTGTCCTATCCAACAACGATGACATCAATAACAACAACAGTAATAACTACAACAATAAAACAACAAGGGCAACAAAAGGGAAAATAAATATAAAAAATTATTTTAAAAAATTAAAGCTGAAAAATAAAAGTTGGGCCAGGGAGATGGCATAGTGATTATGCAAACCAAAATTTCATGCTTGAGGCTCTGAGGTCCCAGGTTCAATCCCTGACATCACCATAAGCCAGAGATGAGCAGTACTTTGATCAAAATAAAAACAAAGGGGTCTGGCCGGTGTCACAGCCAGTTGAGCACATGTGTTATAATGCACAAGGACTGGGGTTCAAGCCCCAGGTCCCCACCTGCAGGGGGGAGTTTCATGAGCAGGGAAACAGCGCTTCTTCTTCTAGCGTTTGCCCTTCTTCCGTAGCCAGTCAACAGCATCAGGTTGAGCCTGATGTAAAGTTTCGAGACCTCCTTTGAATCTGGAGAGGCGGCAGTCGTTGACTATGTGGGTCATAGTCTGTCTGTAGCCGCAGGGGCAGTTCAGGTCATCTCTGGCTCCCCAGCGATGGAACATAGCGGCGCACTGGCCATGGCCTGTTCGATAGCGATTGAGGAGGGCCCAATCATAACGTGCTAGGTCAAAGCCGGGTTGACGCTTGCAGGGGTCTGTGATGAAGTGTTTGTTCTTTACCTCAGCTGACTGCCAGCTCTGTTTCCAAGAGACTGGAACAGAGAAGTTCAGTGTAGGCGTAGGGGACCAGATTGGGTGACGAGACGTCAAGCGTTGAACAGGGAAACAGCGCTGCAGATATCTCTTTCTCTTTATATCTCAACCTTCCCCCTAGTTTTTTTTCTGTCTCTACACAGTAAATAAAATATTTTTAAAAATAAAAACAAAGGGGAGTCAGGTGGTAGCGCAGTGGGTTAAGTGCATGTGGCGCAAAGCTCAAGGACCAGCGTAAGGATCCCGGTTCAAGTCCCCACCTCCTCACCTGCAGGGTGAAGCAACTGGTCTGCAGGTGTCTATCTTTCTCTCCCCCTCTCTGTCTTCCCCTCCTCTCTCCATTTCTCTCTGTCCTATCCAACTACGACAACAATAATAACTACAACAATAAAAAACAACAAGGGTAACAAAAGGGAATAAATAAATAAATATTAAAAAATTGTTTAAAAGTAAAATAAATAAAGACAAAGTACGTTAAAACTGAAGTTAACTGGACGGGGGAAGATAAACATAATTGTTATGCAAAAGACAATCATGACTGATGTTTTGAAGTCCCATATTCAATTCTCCACACCACCATCAGCCAAAATAAATAAATAAAGTTAACTGCTTGGGTATATTTATAAAAGAACTGTTACACCAGCTTTAACTCTCTGTTTCTTTTTTTTTTCAATGATTTAATTTTTTAATTATCTTCAATTATTTATTGGATAGAGATAGACAGAAATCGAGAAAGGAAGGGGCAGAGAGGGAGAGAGACAGAGAGACACCTGCAGCCCTGCTTCACCACTCGCAAAACTTTCCCCCTGCAGGTGGAGGCCAGGGGCTTGAACCCAAGTCCTTGTGCATTGTTAACATGTGCGCTTAACCAGGTGCGCCACCACCTGGTCCACAGCCCTCTGTTACTAAGATCAAAGATCCTGTCAAAGCCGCTGGGGTGTCCAGCCTCTCTTCCCCTGCTGGAGTGCAAAGCACCGAAGGAACCTTCAGTGATGTGCGCTTCTCCCCACCCCTTTCTGTCTCCTCCTCCTTCTCTTTTTAAAATTTTTTTTCTTAACCAGAGTACTGCTCATCTCTGGCTTATGATGATACCTGGGACTGAACCTGGGACCTCTGAGCCTCAAACATGGAAGTCTTTTTGTCTAACCATTATGCTATTTCCCCAGCCTTCTCCCCTTCTCTCTATATCTGAAAAAGTTGTCCCAGAGCAGTGAAGTCCCAGCAACCACAATCAATAAATAAATAGAGTACGGGGCTGGCAGGTGACTCACCCAATAGAACACAGGCCTCACCACATGTGAGGACGCAGGTTGAAGCCCTGAGTTACAGCAGTGTTAACAGCGGCTTCAGAAGTGGTAGAGCAATGTCTCTCCTTCTGTCAATCTTTTCCTTTCTATCTCTCTGCCTCTCATCCTTTATCTAAAATAAGGGGGAAAATAGCTGCATGGAGCTCCAGCAATAACTCTGATGACAAAAGGAAAAAAACAAACCATATACTTAAAGTGAAAAAAGATGAAAAAACTGAAATGCAGATTCTGGGCCCAGTTCAGACCTCTTGGGTCAGAGTGGCAGGGCTGGGGCAGGCATGGCATGTCTTATACTTGCCCCAGGAGAGGCAGATGTTCTCTGATGAGTGAGACCTCTGTTAGGAGACAGTAACAGCTGCCTAGACTCTGACTCCTCTCCTTAGGGCAGAGGCTGCCTGCAGAGACCAGGGTGTTATAAGTGCTTCCCCCTCCCCGCAAGACTCCAGATCTTCCAGAGGCATCATGGCAGAGGAGGTGGGTACACCTTTGCCCAGGGCGCCTCCCACCACCTGCCCCCTCTCCCTCCCACCATCGAGACTGTCCAGGATGGTGGGCACTTCCTTCTACCACACTCCAGTCCTTGCCTCTGCCCCAAGGGAGAAAATTTGACAGTGACCTTGGGCAAAAGCCCCAGGGTGGGTGTGAGGAGGTCCCCAAGGCCTGGCTTCGTGGGCTCTGGGGGGCCTGCTCCTGCTCTTCCCATCCGTCTCTCCTAGGTGGGCACGTTCCGCCTGGTCCCGGAGGAGGAGCAGGAGCTCCGTGCTCAGCTAGAGCGGCTCACCACCAAGGACCACGGGCCTGTCTTTGGTCAGTGCAGCCAGCTGCCCCGCCACACCTTGCAGAAGGTGAGGTGACCCAGGGAGACCACGGGGAACTGTGGAGAGCACCCTTTCTCCTGTAGAAAGGACTGAGCCCAGGCTCTCCAGGCTGCCCTGGGCAAACCTAGAAGGACCTGCTCAGGTTCTAGAAGCCATCCTAAAGCTTAGGACTCCCTGGGAGCGAGAAAGTGAGAAGCATGGGTTTGCAAGTGGCCTTCACATACAGGGATCCAACTCCTGATCCCTGGATAGCTCAGAGACCCAAGTTCTAGAATCAGACTCGCCTCCAGCTTGCTATGTGGTATGGAACAGCAGCTTTCCCTTGGGGCCAGGTGTGGCACACCTGGTGGAGCACCAGTACAAACAGCTTTTCCTCTCCGGTCTTACCTTCTTTGCCCCCGAAAGCAGGTTGCTGGGGCGGTGGCACGGCACCGGTAGACTGCTCTGTGGATGTTGGCAGTGGCTGCTGGGAAGGACAGGGCATGGCCGAGCTGAGCTTGGGTTCCTGATCAGACCTCTGCCTCCCTTGGCACGTCCAGGGAAAGAAAGGTGCTGTGAAGCCCCACACCACTGCCTCCCCTTCTCTGCCTGGCTCACTTCTACAGTCCAAGGACACTGCTGTCTGAGGGACACAGAGGGGCACCAGGCCCAGTGAGAGGGTCTCCAGATCCATTCCTAGCACTGCATGTGCTGAAGCAGTCCTCTGGTCTTGGTTTCTCACTCTCTCTCTCATAGATAATTTTTGTGTGTGGGGCGGGAATGAACATATGCTACTCTATTGAGTACCCTCTCTGATCCACCCCTCTATCCTGTGAAGAGAGAGAAAGAAAGAAAAGAGTTGGAGAAGGAGTCTGGCTGTAGCACAGCGGGTTAAGCACAGGTGGCGCAAAGCACAAGGACCAGCGTAAGGATCCCAGTTCGAGCCCTGGCTCCCCACCTGCAGGGGAGTCGCTTCACAGGCGGTGAAGCAGGTCTGCAGGTGTCTGTCTTTCTCTCCCCCTCTCTGTCTTCCCCTCCTCTCTCCATTTCTCTCTGTCCTATCCGACAGTAATGACAACAATAATAACTACAACAATAAAACAACAAGGGCAACAAAAGGGAATAAATAAATAAAAGAAAAGAAAAGAATAGGAGAGGAATTTGGGAACTAGAGAGAAGAGCGAGGGAGAGATAATACAGCACTGCTCCACTGTCCATGGAATTCTCTGGTGCTGTCAAAGTGCTCCCATGTGGTGCTGGAGATGGAACTCAGGACCCCTTGCACAGTAAACTGCCCCTAAATAAATACTGATAACCCTCCACTTTTAAAAAATATTATTTATTTTTAATTTTTTAATTACTTTATTAGGGAATTAATGTTTTACATTCGACAGTCAATACAATAGTTTGTACATGCATCACATTTCTCAGAAAAAATTTTTTAACATTTTTACATATTTATTTATGAGAGAGATACGGATAGACTAGAGCACTGCTCAGCGTTCAGCTCTGGTTTATGGTGCTGCTGGAGGATTGAACCTGGGACCTTTGGTGCCTCAGGCATGAGAGTCTTTTTGCATAACCATTATGCTCTCTCCCCAGCCCCACTTTTTTTTTAAATATATACTGCAGCAGGTTGTGCAGATATTTAAAAGCATAATGCATTTCAGGGATTTTGCATAAAGCTAAGCCAAGGCCCCAGAAGTGAAGGTTGGGTTACTGGGAACACTTAGATCTGCAGGGGTGTCTGGCCCAGGTGGGGGCTCATCACCAGTCCACCCACTTTGTAACTTGGCACCCCACCTCCACCTGCTTCCAGGCTAAGGACGAGCTGAATGAGCGGGAGGAGTCTCGGGAGGCGGCTGTGCAGGAGCTGCTGGAGCTGGTGCGGGAGCAGGCGGCCTCTGGGCAGGAGCTGGCCCAGGCCGTGGCCGACAGGGTGCAGGGGAGGGACAGCGCCTTCCTGCTTCGCTTTGTCCGCGCAAGGAAGTTCCATGTGGGGCGCGCCTACGAGCTGCTGAGAGGTGAGGGGGCACCGGGGGAAGGGGGAGGGTGTGGAGGACAGCTCTTGCAGGCTTCAGGGGAGGGGCTGGGATCTAGAGAGTGGCATCGACCTTGGCACAGACCCTCTCCTTCCTTCCCTTTCCCTGCCCTGGCCAACCGTGGACTCTGATCCTCCTAACCCTTACCTGCAAAACTGCTGTGAGCCTCCAAGATCCTATTCCTCTCTAATGGTGAACGGATAGATTTTTCAGGGTCAGATTCCTCCAGGTCTGGCTCCTCTCTCCTAGTCTTACAATGAGTATCACAAGGGCTGGCGAGATAGCAGACTGGTTATGCAAAAAGATTTTGGGGGGCCAGGTGGTGGCACACCTGGTTGAGCACATATTACAATGCACTAAGACTCGGGTTCAAGCCCCTGCTCCCCACCTGCAGGGGAGGCTTTGTGAGTGGGGAAGCACTGCTGCACATGTCTGTTTCTCTTCCTCTCTGTCTCCCTTTCCTCTTGATTTCTGGCTCTCTCTATCCAATAAGTAAGTAAGTAAAGTAGAAAGAAAATACAAATACTTCAGTGCCTGAGGTACTAACACCCCTTGTTCAATACACAGCACCACCACCATAAGCCAGAGGTGAGCAGTGCTGTGGTTAAGAAGAAAGAAGAGGGTTAAGTACAGGTGGCGCAGAGCGCAAGGACCGGCATTAAGGATCCCAGTTCTAGTCCTTGGCTCTCCGCCTGCAGGGGAGTCGCTTCACAAGCGGTGAAGCAGGTCTGCCGGTGTCTGTCTTTCTCTCCCCCTCTCCCCCCGTCTTCCCCTTCTCTGTTGATTTCTTTCTGTCCTATCCAACAACAACCACAGCAATAACAACAACAACAAGGGCAACAAAAATGGGGAAAATGGACTCCAGGAGCAGTAGATTTGCAATGAAGTCACCAAGCCCCATTGATAATTCTGGAGGGAAAAAAAAAGGAAAGAAAAGAAGTGAAAAGAAAGGAAGAAAAAGAATAAAAGGGCTGTACCAACAGAGTTTCTGGGGACCAGGAGATGGCTTACCTAGAGCCTTATCATGAGCAATACCTTGGGTTCAAGCCTCAGAAACACATGGGTGCACCACAGATGGCCGAGTAGTGCTGTGGTGTCTCTCCCCTCTCTCTAAACTAGTGAAAACTCAGTGCAGGGAGCGCTCTGTGGTGGTATTGTACATACACGAGATCCTGAGTTTGTTCCCTGGTGCCATATTAAAAACAAACTGCTAGATAAGATGGGATGAGGCAGATACAAAAAAACAAACAAACAAAAAAAAACTGAGGGGAGTAAAGTTTTAGGTAACATGGCCAGGAAACCCCCATCCCAAGAGCATTCTGGAAGGAATGGGGAGTCAGGAAGAGCAGCTGGCAGAGGGAAGGGCCAGGGCGGAGTCCAGGACTGTCCACTTCTGCAGGGCGGTGAGGAGGCCAGTGGCGTTCCCTTGGCAAGTGTTCTGGAATACCCCT
Source organism: Erinaceus europaeus (assembly GCF_950295315.1). Lineage (NCBI taxonomy): Eukaryota > Metazoa > Chordata > Mammalia > Eulipotyphla > Erinaceidae > Erinaceus > Erinaceus europaeus. The sequence continues at coordinate 55,477,968 of NC_080181.1, read as the reverse complement.
TTGGGCCCGCCCCCCCGCAGGCTCTGGGGATAAAGACAACCAGAGTTCAGGGTTCACTTCAGGGTAGATGGGGTCCGTGGGCACTTTAGATATAGGGAGGGCCTCTGCATCCTGCTGGGGGGTTTAGGTTGTATCCTGGGGTGTCCTCCCCCCCCACTCAGCTCAGGCCCACTCTGTACTCTGCTGAAAAACCTGTGTCTCTGGGGAGTCGGGCGGTAGCACAGTGTGTTAAGTGTGCAAAGTGCAAGAACCAGCATAAGGATCCCGGTTCGAGCCCCCGGCTTCCCACCTTCAGGGGAGCCGCTTCACAAGCAGTGAAGCAGTGAAGCAGGTCTATAGGTGTCTTTCTCTCCCGCTCTCTGTCTTCCCCTCCTCTCTCCATTTCTCTCTGTTCTATTCAACAATGACGACATCAATAATAACTACAACAATAAAACAATAAGGGCAACAAAAGGGAATAAATAAACAACAACAAAAACCTGGATCTTTGCCGGAAAGAGGGAATGGCAGCCCATAATGGGGGCTGCACCTCAAGTTGTTACAGGTGACCAGTGATGTCCTTACCTGGAATTGTGTTTGGCTTGGTGAGATATGGGACTAAGAAAGGTTGAGCACCCTGCTCTATCACACACAGGATGTGTGGGTGTTGCCAGGCAGGAGGCCTTGACTCTGGGGCCTCCCGTGTGGCACCTCTGGATGGAGCAACTCCCCAAGGGTGTCCCTCTGCTCTGCTTCCACCAGGATATGTGAACTTCCGGCTGCAGTACCCCGAGCTCTGTGACAGCCTGTCCCCTGAGGCCGTCCGCAGCACCATCGAGGCGGGCTACCCCGGGGTCCTCTCCAGTCGGGACAAGTACGGCCGGGTGGTCCTGCTCTTCAACATTGAGAACTGGGACTCTGAAGAGATCACCTTTGACGAGGTCAGTGGGAGGCTGGATGGACCCCCCACACACACACACACGCACACACACAATGTGTCCCCTCCCCCAGTTCAGTCTCTCTTGGACCCTCATACCTGGCTCCCTGGGCAGAGAGGTATTGGGAGAGGAAGGTGGGCAGCCCTGAGAGTGACAGCTGTGGGCCACCAATGGGGGTCAGTCCTGCCAAATACTGAAGCTGAGAGCCACGTGGAGGACAGTGATGAGTGGACCAAGGGCTGGGAAGACTCTGCAAAGTAGGAGTTCCAACCTGTGTATTTCTCTCTATGTATGTCACTTGTCAAGCCCTCCAGAGACCTGCCTAAGGGACCCAGCAGTGGCTCTGCAGAAGGCAAAGCACACTTAGTATGCTCGAGGTCCTGGGTCTCATCCCAGCACCACACAGCACTATGGGCGTGATGTTCAAAGTTGTTTTCGGGGTTATATTCATAGAGTCAGAATGGCCCAGCTCAAAGCCTGTGTCAGATCATGTCTGGCAAAGGACATATTGGTGAACTCTCCCCGTAGGACCTGGAGTCTTAATAATGCTTTAGGTTGGACCTTATAGGCTGTGTGTGCATTTTGCATATCAGATCTTGCAGGCCTATTGCTTCATCCTGGAGAAGCTTCTGGAAAATGAGGAAACTCAGATCAATGGCTTCTGCATCATTGAGAACTTCAAGGGTTTTACCATGCAGCAGGCTGCTGGGCTGCGGCCTTGTGACCTCAGGAAGATGGTGGACATGCTCCAGGTGAGGCTGTGGACACTGGGCAGCAGACGCCTCTCACAGGGAGGCTGGGCCAGCTTTCCTCCCTCAAGGAGTCTGCTGGAACCTCAGCAAACAGCACCCCCAGTGCCTTAAAGAGCAATGGCGGTCACAGTCACTCCCACTAACACTCCCACGATGATCCACAGTTTGACAAGTTTGCACAGTCATTCACTCACTCAGTCTGGATTCTTTCTTGCCTTGCTTCTCCACTTCATTTTGCAAACCTGGAAAATAAGGCTGGCAAATTGAGTGACATCTCCAGGTAATGTGGAGGGGCTAGACTTGAACTCACTGCCTGGCCTGGAATCCTCTGTCTACAGAGCTCACACTATCTCTTTCATGTGAATACGCCCTGAGCAAAGGTGTCCCCTCATCACCCTGGCAGCTCACGCTGCACAGTCATGTGTCACTGAATGACTGTCTTGGTCAACAACAGGCCACATGTAGCTCCAGGTCAGCTGGGAAGTAGAGTGGGTGATGCCGCCTCGGTTTGTGTAGTTACTCTGGTGCTCACACAACCATGGGATCAACCGATGGGAATGTTTGTTTCTCAGAACAAACTATACACTATGACTATACACTGATGCCTCAGAGCTGGCCTTAAATAGTTTTCAGTGTATCTGGGACCTGCAGGCTGGGGTCATGAGAGGGACAGAAGGACAGCGAAGTAGGACAGCAGTGTCCCCGAGATATGAGTTTGCGGGCCACTCAGTTACCTGAAACTTAAGCCCGGCCTCCGCTCTTTTCTATGCTGGCCTGCGTGAGCTTAGGCACCAGCAGGGAGAGGGCTGGGCCTCAGGTGCTCATGGTGCTTCCCTCCCGGTGGTGACGAGTCTGTCCTTGTGCTGTGGGGAGAGGCCTGGGTGGAGGCTCTGAGTCTGCAGGGCCAGGCATTCTCTGTTGCTGCAGGATTCCTTCCCAGCCAGGTTCAAGGCCATTCACTTCATCCACCAGCCCTGGTACTTCACCACCACCTACAATGTGGTCAAGCCCTTCCTGAAGAGCAAGCTGCTCCAGAGGGTGAGTGCATGAAAGCTCCAGTGCCCAGGGCACTTGGAGAGTAAGTGAGGGAGTGACAGGGCTCAGGAGGTAGGAGAGGTGGGCTGTGGGAGGAGAGGACCCCCTTCTTCAGACTCTGTCATGGTCCTGGACTTCAGACGGCATGCCATGGAAACATGGTGGAGGATGCTACCATTGGTGTGGCCCGGTCTCTTCTCCCCTGCCTCGTCCTCAGGGTCCCCCCCCCACTGCCTTCCAGGTCTTTGTCCATGGAGATGACCTCTCCAGCTTCTTCCAGGAGATCGATGAGAACATCCTGCCCGCCGACTTCGGGGGCACGCTGCCCAAGTATGACGGCAAGCTGGTGGCCGAGCAGCTCTTTGGGCCCCGGGCCCAAGGCGAGAGCACAGCCTTCTGAGGGTGTCCCCCGTCTCAAGCTGGAGTTAGCACCCCTGGGCCTCTCCTCAGTTGTCCTGGATTCCGAATGGACGAGGGGCTATCTGTGGGGACCATGGTTCCCTTGAACCTGCCTTAGCTTGGGTGAGCTCAGGTGTCCTCTTCCTGAGTCAGGGGACAATAAAACAAAGCGGCTCCCAATGAATAAGAGTTTGGGGGCAGTTGTATTCTCTGCCTCTGAAGCTTTAGGCCAGTGGATGCAGTGGGGCTGAATTTCCAAGATCTGAATCGAACGTCTCACTAATATCCTCTGTAACAGAATTTTGCTACTTAGGGTCTGCGAAAACAGGCAAGCAGGCCGGTTTAATATCCCCCTCCCCTCAATAAAAGGAAGATAGAAGATGAGGATTTAAGTGCAAGTGATCTGGCAAATAGTGATTCTGGTGGCCACTGGGTGAGTGAAGGGTTTCCACATGGAATTTGGGGTGAAGGCACCACTGAGTGGCTTCAAGTGGGGGTAGTCTGGCCTCTTGGTCAGGTGAGTCTGATGTGTGCAGCAAAGGCAGGCATGTCCCCTCCTGTCTGTGCAGTCCCCCCACAAACAGCCTCCTCTTCGAGACCCTCCCTGGCTGGTTGCTCTCACAGGCACAGGCACAGGCACAGGCACTGTCTCCTCAGCCTAGCAGGGCAGCTGGCTTTTGAACAGCAGGGATAGTTTTAGCACTGTGCGGGACACTGAGGCACAGATTTTTCTGTGGTGCTGGGGAAGCTGCGAAGGACCTTGGGCATGCAGGATACTGCTGAGCACCCCCCTGTGCAATTTCAAAAATTCTATATACCAAGAAAGAAAGAAAGAAAGAAAGAAAGAAAGAAAGAAAGAAAGAAAGAAAGAAAGAAAGAAAGAAAGGAAGAAAGAAAGAAAGAAATTCCAAAGCACCACTCCACCATCCGTGGAGCTCCCCCTGTGCTGTCTGTGATGTCCCCATGAGGTGCTGGGGCTTGAGCCAGGGTCTTGCACATGATAAGTACATGGTGAGCTATTTCTTAACCATGAGAAAAAGCTTTTGTGATATATATATGGAGAAGAGATAGAGGTAGCAAGAGACAGAGATGACCACAGCATCGAAGCTTCCTTTAATGTTTTTTACATTATATTTATTTATTGGATAGAGACAGCCAGAAATTGAGAGGGAAGGAGAAGACAGAGAGACACCTGTAGCCCTGCTTCACCACTTGCAAAGCTTTCCTCCCGTAGGTGGGGACTTGGAGCTCAAACTTGGGTCCTTGTGAACATGTGTGTGCTCAGCCCCTTGAAGCTTCCTTTAATGTACTGGGGGCCGGGCTCAAACCTGAGTCATGCATTCAGTACAGCATTACACGATCCAAGCGAGCTGTCTCACCATCCTTAGTTTTAAAAAATTTTTAAAAATATTTATTCCCTTTTGTTACCCTTGTTTTTTTATTGTTGTTATTATTGATGTCGTCGTTGGATAGGACAGAGAGAAATGGAGAGAGGAGGGGAAGACAGAGAGGGGGAGAGAAAGACAGACACCTGCAGACCTGCTTCACCGCCTGGGAAGCGACTCCCCTGCAAGTGGGGAGCCGGGGGCTTGAACGGGGAATCTTATGCTGGTCCTTGCACTTTGCGCCATGTGCGCTTAACCTGCTGCGCTTATCCCGACTCCCTATTTTTAAGTTTTTTAGACATACCTTTTTTTTTTTTTTGCCTCCAGGGTTATTGCTGGGGCTCAGTGCCTGCACTACAAATCCACTACTCCTGGATGCCATTTTCCCCATTTTTGTTGCCCTTGTTATTGTTGGATAAGATAAAGATAAATTGGGAGAGGAGAAGATAGAGAAGGGGAGAGAAAGACGCCTGAAGACCTGCTTCACCACTTATGAAGTGACCCCCTGCAGGTGAGGAGCTGGGGCTCAAACCAGGATTCTTACGCCCATCCTTGCACTTTGTGCAGTGTGTGCTTAACCCGGTTCGCTACTGCCCGGCCCCCTAGACATACTTCTAATCTCTTAAAAAAAAAAGTGGTGTCCCAAACTGATGGAGCCTGTGACTGCACCCCTGCACCAATGACCGTGCCCACCCCCAGGAACTCAAAGGGATGTAGAAACAAAGTATACATACTTTGATTCAAGGGGGCATCTATAATTTACAAATGACGTCAGGATGTGGAGAAAATTATAGGCAGATGTTGACCTGGAGGCTCCTGGGGCAGCTTTGGCTCTTATTCAAACTCACAGGAATCCCCCTAAAGTTAGCTTAAGCTTGGGGTGGGACAGAAAAGCCCAAGCACTCTGAGGGTGAGGCTCCAAGTTGCACTTTGGCCAGCACTGCCCCCTGCTGGCCTTATTCTGGTACTGCACCTCAAGAGCTTCAGACAAGCTGAGCAGGAAAAAAGCCTCACAAAATCCCAGCTGCCGGTCCAACCCTACAAGTGACGGCCACCTCCACGTTCAGGAGAAAATATAATTCAGTTTTTTGGGGAAGTCACCAAAGACAGGAACAATGATACAGGAATTCTGGACAGCCACTTGCTAAAATTGTGTTGTTGTGTTTTTTTTTGGGGGGGGTCGGGAGTTGGGCGGTAGCACAGCCAGTTAAGTGCACATGGTGCAAAGCGCAAGGAGTGACTTAAGGATCCCGGTTCAAGTCCCCGGATCCCCACCTACAGGCTAGTGGCTTCACAAGCGATGAAGCAGGTCTGCAGGTTCCTGTCTTTCCTCTGTCTTCCCTTCCTCTCTCCATTTCTCCATTTCTCTCTGTCCTATCCAACAGCAACGACATCAACAACGATAAAACAAGGGCAACAAAAAGGAAAATAAATATAAAAAAATTATCTTTAAAAAAAAGTGTAGTTTGAGGAACTGGGTGGTGGCACACCTGGTTGAGTGCAGTTACCATGCAGGAGGACCCAGGTTCAAATCCCCAGTCCCCACTTGCAGGGGGGGAAGCTTCACCAGCTGTGAAGTAATGCCGCAGGTCTCTTTCTCTCTCTCTTTTTACCAGAGCACTTATCAGCTCTGGCTTATGGTGGTGGAGGTAACTGAACCTGGGATTTTGGAGTCTCAGGCATGAGAGTTTCTTTTCATAAATATTTTTTTATTATTTATTCCCTTTTGTTGCCCTTGTTGTTTTATTGTAGTTATTGGATAGGACAGAGACAAATGGAGAGAGGAGGGGAAGACAGAGAGGGGGAGAGAAAGACAGACACCTGCAGACCTGCTTCACCGTTTGTGAAGTGACTCCCCTCCAGGTGGGGAGCCAGGGGCTCAACCAGGATCCTTATGCTGGTTCTTGCACTTTGTGCCACATGCACTTAACCTGCTGCGCTACCACCAGACTCCCTTCTTTTCATAACTATTATGCTGTCTACCCCAGACCCAAGTGTCTCTCTCCCGGACCCTCCCTTCTCTCAGCTTCTGTCATATCAGTAAAAAAAAAAAAAAAAAAAAAAGGTTTGAACAAGCAAAGGAGATGGCAGTGTGTAAAGCATTGGATTCTTAAGCATGAGTTCCCAAGTTCAGTTTCCTGCATCACGTGATAGAGTGATGCTCAGGTTCTATTAATAAATAAATCTTAAAAAATAAAAAGTGGGGGGGGGGTCCGCAAGGACTGGTGTAAGGATCCTGGTCCAAGCCTCTGGCTCCCCACCTGCAGGGGGGTTCCTTCATCAGCGGTGAAGCAGGTCTGCAGGTATCTTTCTCTCCTCCTGTCTTCCCCTCCTCTTTCCATTTCTCTCTGTCCTATCCAACAATGATGACATCAATAACAACAACAATAACCACAACAATGATTAAAAAACAACAAGCGATGTGGTCCGGGAGGTGACACAGTGGATAAAGCATTGGATTCTCAACCATGAGGTCCCAAGTTCGGTCCCCGGCAGCACATGTACCAGAGTGATGGCTGGTCCTTACTCTCTTCCTAGCTTTCTCATGAATAAATAAATAAATAAATTCTAAAACAAAACAAAACAACCCCCCCCCCCAAGAGCAACAAAAGGGAAAAAAAATAGCCTCCAGGAGCAGTGGATTTATGGTGCAGGCACCTAGACCCAGCAATAACCCTGGAGGCAAATAAATAAATAAATAAAGTGATCTGAACAAAACAAGTTCTGGATGGGACCGAGTCACAAGGGAAATAGGGTTTCATTTGCATCTTTGGGGAAAGTCAACCTGATCAAGGTCCATCTGCCCCAACCACTCAGATACATGGTTGGAACATGCATGCGACCCCTCTGACTCTGAGGTCACTGGGAGAGAGGAGGCTGTCATCAGTCCCATGGAGGATCACTCTGAGGTGGTGCTACTCTGCATGGGGAAGCCCTCCTGGTGGGACCAGAGATGAGGGAAAGTCTAAGGACAAACACACTTGCACCACAGGGACAGTGAGTACTGGAGGTAAATGTCACCACAGCCACATCTGTGGGGTTGCCTCAGGAGAGGTGTGCTGCAGTTGGTGGTCCTACCACAGGGACAGTGAGTACTGGAGGTAAATGTCACCATAGCCACATCTGTGGGGTTGCCTCAGGAGAGGTGTGCTGCAGTTGGTGGTCCTGCGTGCCCCCCATGGTGACTGGCTGGTGTTGACCTACGTAAGCCCCATGATTTGGACCCACTTCCAACTATTTGCCACAGGTGACATTCTCTCTCTCTTTTGTTTTTAATATTTATTTATTCCCTTTTGTTGCCCTAGTTTTATTGTTGTAGTTATTATTGTTGTTATTAATGTCGTTGTTGTTTGATAGGACAGAGAAATGGAGAGAGGAGGGGAAGACAGAGAGGGGGAGAGAAAGACAGACACCTGCAGACCTGCTTCACTGCCTGTGAAGCGACTCCCCTGCAGGTGGGGAGCCGGGGGCTCGAACCGGGATCCTTATGCCGGTCCTTGTGCTTTGCGCCACGTGTGCTTAGCCCGCTGCGCCGCCGCCCAACTCCCAGTATTCTCTTTTTAAAATTATTTTTATTTATTTATTAGATAGAGACAACCAGAAGTCAAGAGGGAAGGGGGTGATAGAGAGGGAGAGAGACAGAGAGACACTTGCAACATTGCTTCACCACTCGCAAAGCTCTCCCCCTGCAGGTGGGGACCGGGGGCTCAACCCATGTCCTTGCACATTGTGACATGTGCGCTTAACCAGGTGCACCAGCACCTGGCCCCTTCACAGATGATATTCTTTGATTCAAATATTCTGGTCATTGTGTGGGGGCCAGGAAGTGAGGGTGAGCTTGCTTTCCAGAGAAGGATGCTGCTTTTCAGATGGGCTCCCAGAACATGAAACCAGTGTCTTGAGCATGCATGCACAATGCGCCTGAGTGACTTCCCTAACCTCATTTTCTGTTGTTTGGGAGACAGTGACACACAGAACAGAGACACTACAGCAACTCCCCATCGCGCACGGAGCTCCCCCACACCATCTGTGACCATCTCATGTGATGCTGGTGCCGTGTCTTACACGCAGTAAGGCATGTGCTCTACCTAGTGAGTCATCTCCCAGTACAGAGGACACATTTTGAGATTTGCTATTGGTTCTGTTAATGCATGCCTACATAAACCAACACACTTTGCTCATTCCGATTATCGAAAGAGGGCAGAAGACTTTGAGTTCCATGGCTCTTCGCTGGGTGGGGGTTGCAGGGATAGTCTGGCCCTCCTGGCCAGGCCTGCTTGGCCCTGGAAGAACCTTAGCTTGGAACCAAACAGATGCAACATGGGGAAGAAACACCACCACTACAGAACCAACTCGATACGGTCTTCAGTTTAGTCACAATCACCTGTCTCCACAGCACCCTCTCAGGAAAGCAGAGATCACGCATGGGGTCACACTTACCTCTCACCTGACACTGTGTGGTCCACTTTCAGGGTAAGTGCTGAAAATGCTGGCAGCTCACACCTCTCAGGCCTTGCTTTCTGGCACAGAGAAGTTGAGCTTCTAAAGACACCTGTGGACTGATGTTCTTGGCATACTATTTACACGAGTGGGTTAACTATCGATAAATCGGCTTGCATGCTGACACCCCAGAGGGCAGATCTGTTCCCTAGCACCGCTGCTTGTACACACATGCCCTTCTCCCCTATCTCCTCATAATCAGACAAATATCAGTCGGGAGTTGGGTGGTAGCGCAGCGGGTTAAGCACAGGTGGTACAAAGTGCAAGGACTGGAGTAAGGATCCCAGTTTGAGCCCCTGGCTCCCCACCCACAGGGGAGTCACTTCACAAGCGGTGAAGCAGGTCTGCAGGTGTCTATCTTTCTCTCCCCCTCTCTGTCTTCCCCTCCTCTCTCCATTTCTCTCTCTGTCCTATCCAACAACAATGACAACAATAATAACTATAGCACCAACAAGGGCAACAAAAGGGAATAAATAAATATTAAAAAAAAATACATCAGTCATGATGAGAACTTGGTGTTTCAAGCTCTTGACATAGGGAAAGTCCTACTGGACAGAAAAGCCCCCACTGTACAAACAACACAGGACCCCACCACATTTTTAATCTTTTATTTTTTAAGTAAAGAAATTCCATTGACTCAAAGATAACAAAATTACAGTTTTTGTTTGTAATGATCTTTGTTTACCACCACATAGAATCAAAATAGAACCCAAAGTAACGTGAGAAAATAAAAATAAAGTGATTAAGGACACCACTGTTTAGTATAATTTCTTAATAAAGGTAAATATCCTCATATTTAGAAAAAAAATTGCATTGCTAGTTGCAAATCTTAAACACCTCAGTGCTGAAGGATTTTGTACGCCCCCCGCCCCACTCCTCACCCCAAAATCCGGCAGTACAGAGGCTTTCAGAACACAAACTCAAAAATACGTTATTTTCAGGGCAGCACTGGAAGTTTCAGGAAAGTCCAAACCAAACAGAAATGAACAAAAAGTCAGAATGTGAAAGTGATGGTTCCCAAAAATCAATTTGGAAGCAGATCTGCCAACAGAAGAATGTTGGCTGGCCGGAGTCTGACCAGGAAAAGGGGGGCGCAAACCGGCTCCCCGCCCGCCCCCCTGCCCTGGTGTTGCTAAGGCAGCCGCAGCAGTGGAAGTGGGAAGCTCAGGTACAGTGAAAGTCTTCCTGAGGCAGTGGGAGAGACCCAGAACGTCTGGAAGTGGGGTGGAGAGGCAGCAGGTTCCACTCGGACTTGTGCTTCAGGCCAGCTAGAGAGGCCTCCCCCTCAACCCAGCCCAGCTCCTCCACCCAGGAAGCTGGCCCTCCTCGGGACACAGCCTGGAAGGGAGGAGGTGGCTGGGCTGGAACCAGTGCAACCCAGGGGTTCAGTGATGATCCCGGGCGACTGCTGGCTACTCTGCGTGGGTGTTCTGGAAGGAGAATGCCCACTGACAGGATGGGTCTTTCTGCAGGTGCAGTAAGTGGATTGTCCCCGACTTATGGCAACAGTTGATTTCTTGGCTAGTGGGGACTAGGAAGCAGAGGATCTGGTGGGTTTGTTATGAATTAACAGGAGTCGAGTTAAAAGACTTCATCCACCAGGTCGTAATGCACTCCCAACACTAGCGATACATGCTTTACCCACAGACATGCTAGGGAACACAGTTCAGAAAAGTATGGGGGCAGCGTAGGAGGGGGGCTGGACTCTGCAGCCTGCTCCCAAAAGCAACTTCAGGAGAACTCTGGCTGCAGGAAGCGACTCCTGCTTTGGAGAGCATCCCAGTTCTCATGACCCACGGGGGCCGGGTCCCCACTCCTTAGCTTCCCAGACAATTTGGCAAAAGCCAAGCAGGCCTAGATTATGAAGAGAGGGATACTGCCCTCTGTTTAGATCACCGACAGAAGAAAAGCTTTGCTTCCACAGCCTGGTCTCTGAGTGCCACCAGCAGGTCACCCTGCATGGCTTTTTGAAGCATTCGAGTAATCAGAAGTGACTCTGGGTGGCAGAGGCCAAGGGCAGAAAGGGGCTGGAGATGAGGCGCGTGACTACTTCTGCCTCACTCGCCTGGTTGGCGGTCCTCACCTCACAAGGATTGCACAGGCCACAGAAGAAAATCCTCTGGTTCTGCTGTGGCTTCAAACCACCACAGCAAGAAGAAAGTGAATTCCAGTGCCGTAAGACTGATGTGGTACTGGCTGAATATTCTAGAGGCAAGTTAAGGCTTTCTGGACAAAGGAAATGATTTCCGATGATAATTGTGAAGTGCTTCTTTCTCATCCTGCCTAGAGGTGAGAGAGGCCTGAGTTCCTGTGACTCCACGTGGCGTTTCAACAGTCTTTCCCTCTAGCTCTAAGGCAGAATCAGCCCACCAGAAAAGAAGAGGCCCTCACATCCCTGGCAAACATAAACAAGAACACGTGTATTGTCTCCTGCGAGCTTGCAGGATGGGTTGAAGTCACATACCACAAAGAAAGCTCTTATTCAGATGCCCAGAAGAGTTCAGCTGTCATGAAGACTGTGGCTTGGAATGAAAGGCCGGGCAGGAAGGACTGCTGAACTCTTTCTGTACCCGCAAAGATAAGGGTATTCACCCCATTCTAGTGGCCAGCACCTGCCTGTCACAAGAGCCCCCTGGGAACAGCAAGGATATTGCAATGGAAGCAGGGACATCAGTCAATGACTTGGGTGACCTCAAGGGTCTCTTCATCAGCAAAGGCTTAAACTGCAGACACCTCCTCCACCTGTCCCCAGATGAATGAGCCTGGAACCTTGACAGATCCGTTTCTATGTGCAGGGGCTGAGGAAGCCAGGTGGGGACGGTGGGCAGATGGTGTGTGAACAGAAGAGACTCTGATGAGGAGGGCACTGGAGCTCAGAGATGAATTGACTGCCCACAGCCCAGTGGGAACTAGACCTGGGACAAGAGCCCAGGCCTCCTGGACACAGGCTCCGTAACGGTCTGTCAAGAAAAGAATACGCTCTTGCAGTCCCTGGTGTCACAGGGGTCCTGTGAGCCAGAAACATATCTGAGAGGGGGAAGAACGAGAGCCAACCAACAGCATTCTGCTCTGCACTGGTGCCAGCTCCTAGCAGGGAGAAGCAGCAGCTTTCTTGACTGCTAAACTCTCTCTTCCAAAGAAACACATCACAGAGATATGGCAGACTTTCCAAGGCAGGTGCCCTCCCTAGACCAGGCTCCATCTCTAGCAGAGTGTCCTCAGATTGGTTTTTTTGTTTGTTTGTTTGTTTGTTTTGTTTTTTGCCTCCAGGGTTATTGCTCGGACTCAGTGCCAGCACTGCGAATCCACTGCTCCTGGAGGCTACTTTTCCCCCCATTTTTGTTACCCGTGTTGCTCTTGTTGTTGTTATTATTGTTACTGTTGTCACTGATGCTGTTGTTATTGGATAGGACAGAGAGAAATGGAGAGAGGAAGGGAAGACAGAGCGGGGGGAGAGAAAGACAGACAGACACCTGCAGACCTGCTTCACCGCCTGTGAAGCGACTCCCCTGCAAGTGGGGAGCTGGGGGCTCAAACCGGAATCCTCACGCCAGTCCTTGCGCTTCACACCACGGGCACTTAACCCGCTGCGCTACCGCCCGACCCCCCTCAGATTATTTAGGAAGCGGGAAAAGCAGCCAGCAGAGACAGGGTGATCCCCCTCTGACTTTTAACATGATTTTATCTGCAAGAGGATCATTTAGGTCTATGCAATCTATACCCTTCATCTGATGTGACAAAGCAGATCCTTTGATCGGATTCAAATGCTCTTGGCAAACTCCAGCCTTGTTTTAGTCCAAATCGGAGCTCAGTAGAAGAATGCTCCCATTTTCATCAGCAACCAGTTGGAGAGCCAGGGAAGCTGGAGGAAGGAAAAGGCTGACCTACATAGAAAAGGCGGCTCTCTGTTTATAGATGCAAGTGTGCATCTCTGTAATAAATTCAGTTCCTCTGTGCCTTCATTCAACAAACAAGAATTTTCCTGTAAGACGGCCACATTCTCATTGCCAGGCCCAAGAGCCTGAAGCTGGAACAAAGGGCTTCAGTGCATTTCATGTGAGCCAAACTGGAAGGTCAGGGCCACTCAGAGTCACACTCAAAAGATTTCAGTTGGGACACCCCCACCTGGCCTAAGGGGCGAATTCCGGTGTGTGGCAACAGTGACTATATACAACCCATGCCCTTTCTTGGCCCTGGGGACACACACACCCTTAGACCAGGATCCCAGAGCTTCTAGTCGCCCCCCCCCCCCCCCGCCGCCCCCTCCAGTGTGACACCAAAGCTCCTGTTCTCTTCCTGAATGGAGCTAGTGCCTACACTGCTTTGTCAGAACAGTCAAGAGATGAGACTGAGGGTGAGGGAGAGAGTGCCTTCTCGCTTCCTGGGATGGAGAGCCAACTGCATTAAGTTATTGCTTCACTGACCTGATTTCCCACAGGAAAAAGGACCCAGCACCTCCTAGACGACAGCCTTGCAGGTGGTAGAGGAAGAACTAAGAGAGAAGGACTGCTTTCCAAATCCAGGGGAGGATGATAAAGTGCCAGTTTGTGCTGAAAGAACATAAGAAGGAAGTGCGGGAGAACAAGAACAGGGCGGGTGGCGGGCACAGAGCTGAGCTGAGTGGGTGGGCCTGAGAAGTCACAGCACGTCAAAGCTGAGACCACAGAAGGCCCCGTCTTTTGAGATGATGGATGTCCTTGATGTTACCAGTGAGGACGATCTGGTGATTGTCAGAAAACAACTTCTTCATGTTCCAGATGTTTCTACCATAGTCACCTGGATCAATGCCCAAACTACACTGACCTGCAGCCATGAGAACCTGTACCCCAGTCTCAGGTGCTCCCCGGGCCCCTGAAGCAGTCACACAGACTCTCCCAGTGTATTCATGTCTGACCTGGAGCCCAGGAGGTTAGGAGAGGAAACTTTTCTTCAATGTCCAGACAATTTCACTCATACTTTCATTTAGTTCCAGATAGCAACTGCTGATGTCTCAAAGTGCAGGATGTTTGAAGGTTCAAGTGCCACAGGATAGCAAAATGAAACCTCCAGAGGCATCTTCATTTGCAAAGATATACTTTAGAAAGAGCTAGCCAATGGACTACAAATACAGGCTATTGAATAAAAAATATGGTTTCAAAATCACCCCTCTCTGGGGCTGGAAAGATCTTTTCTCTAAACTTAGATACAACTTTTGAATTGTTTGGTATCAAAAGCCAGAGTGAGAGAGATCTGGGTTAAAAAAAATGAAATTACAATTGAGTGCCTTAACAAATAAACACACCTCTTTATATAAAATGAGAAACAAAACAGACAAACAAACAAACCAACAAAAAAGGCAAATCACGACTTCCCTCCCTACGTAGAGCAGAGGAGCTCCCAGCCTCCCTGTGGGACATGCTCTCAAATCTTAGTGAGCTGAGTTTGTCACTGAGTCTCAGAAATGGGAGTGACCTGGCAATATACCTGGTGGACAGCCCTGCTTTATTGGTGAAGAAAGTGAAATCTGCAGGACCTTTCCCAGGGCCTGTGAAGCAGAGTTAGGTGCAGCTCAGCCCCCCTGCGAGAGGTCACACTATAGTCACAGCTGGGCCACACACCTTGCTGCTCCAGAAACCCCTTAGAGCTGGGATTTTGGTTCAAAAAAACAAATATAAAAACAAACAAACAAACAAAAAAAAACACCAGCCACCAGTAAAGGGCCTGCAGCAGAGTCACCTTAGGGCACTTGTTAGAAATGAAAACCTCCAGGCTCTTCAAGGGGGCAGACTGGGGCTGAATTTTCAACAAGGGCCCTCAGTGACTCTCGCAGCTTCCCCGCCTGCTCCATAAAGGGTGGGAAGCCATCCTGCAGGAGGAAGAAGGGTGGAAAACTCAGCTTGGGACTCAAGGGATTTTTTTTTTTTTTTTTTGCCTTAAGAGGTTGCAGTCTGGCTGGGAGGCTTGGTCCTCAGGCTCCAGCTGAGCACATCTGCAGCAGGGACCCCTGGCAGGGAGCTCTCCCAGGGTTTACGCAAGGGCACACAACTGCCACCAAAGAATGCGCATCATTCATGGTCTCAGGGAAAAGCCTTTTGATTGGCAAAGCAAAACTGCTGTTGAGACATTTTTTAATAGGGAAACTAGATGTGGTTGGCTTCAAAGCAATCAGGTGCTACACCAGGCCAGGAAGCGAGAGCCTGGGGCCTGTCATCATGGCTGACTGTGCAATGGAGGAGACACAAAAATAGCCTGCAGCCCCCAGGGCTGGCTGCCCCCCAACCCCTACACACAAAGGCAGCTGTACCCAAAGGTGGCTCCCCCACGATGGTGTGAGGTCAGATCAGGTTACTGCGAGAGAGAGGGGAGACCTGAATCAGCCGGCGGGGACGCAGGGTCCAGGGGTGGCAGCTGGAGTGTCAGAGTCTGGGCCACAGCAGGGCTCACTCCAGGTCGGCCTCCACCTGCTCTGTGTCGGAGCACTGCAGCTTGTTGCGCTCCCACTGGCAGATGGCATTGGCGTACTCCACCACCAGCTTGTCCATCCAGGTCAGGGGCTCGGGGAACAGTACGGAGCCCTCAAAGAAGCCCAGATGCCCCCCGTGCAGAGGCAGCACAAACATGACATTCTCCCGTTTCTCTGTGGGGGGAAAAGGTAGCTGCATGAGTCACTGGCGCCCCCACTCTTTGTTTGGCTCTGAGGCAGGAGGTGTGGCAGGCAGCTGCCAGGGGGACTGGGGCTATCCCCACATGAGACGGTTGCCTATGCTAGCAAGCCTCTATTCATTCAGTCTCAGTGACCAAGGTGGGAGGGACATGTGGTGCTATCTAGTAGGGGTGGGGACAGTGCTTGGCTTGGAAGCAGAACAGGCACCTGCTTAAGAAGTCCATGGACTCTAAGTGGTTCTCACACTTGGCTGCATTTGAGAATCATCTGGGCCCATTAGGGGTCCCCATGCCCAAGAATCTCCGAGCAGAGCAGGGGAGAGGACCTGAGGGCATGTGGGGGTCACAGGATGGGCAGGGACCGGGCACTAGTGTTGCCAAAGCTCCCAGCTAATTTACTGCTGAGTTATGAGCTTCCTAGCCTTGGCTGCTGCATACCAAGGCCTTCCCAGGAGATGACCCGGAATTCTGCCTTAGAATGCAGGTGCTGATTCAGTAGGGTGAGCCGGGATTCTGCATTTCGGACCTGCCTGGCCCCAGCAGGCTCTGAGTCAGGAGTCACATTTATGCTCTTTTTGGTGGAGAACAAGGTTGAGTCCAGAGGAGTTATCTTTTTATGACAGACATTTATTTATTTAGTTAGACATGGAAATTGAGAGGAGAGGGGGAGATAGAGAGACATCTGTAGCACTGCTCCAACGTTTATGAAGTTCCCCACCTGCAGGTGGACTGGGGGCTTAAACCCAGGTTCTTTTTTTAAAATATTTATTTATTTTCCCTTTTGTTGCCCTTGTTTTTTTATTGTTGTTGTAGTTATTGTTGTTGTTATTGGTGTTGTCGTTGTTGGATAGGACAGAGAGAAATGGAGAGAGGAGGGGGAGACAGAGAGGGGGTGAGAAAGACAGACACTTGCAGACCTGCTTCACTGCTTGTGAAGTGACTCCCCTGCAGGTGGGGAGCCGGGGGCTCGAACCAGGATCCTTATACTGGTCCTTGCACTTCGCGCCACATGCGCTTAACCCACTGTGCTACCGCCCGACTCCCAAACCCAGGTTCTTGTGCATGACAACATGCATATTCTGCTGGGTGCACCCAGCACTGCCCCTCCCCTGGAGATGGTTATCTCTGAGAGGCTGAAGCTTACCTTAAAGCTGCTAGTCATGTTAAGAGCCGCCTGCACATGCTAGGTGGCCATCCTGAGAACTGCTCAGCTGGATGGAGCCTGAAGCTCTGAGTCCATGCTTGGGCTAGTTCCCATGTGGGCTAGGAAAAGCTGCTAGTGAGAGCGTGTGTGATGTTCTCAGAGCAGAGCACAGGCTGTCTGTCACAAGAGGCAGCAAAAATGGATTTTTTGTTGTTGTTTGTTTGCTTTTCAGGTCACATTATAAGTTTAAATGGCTATTTTGTTAACACTTTCAGACTTAAGGGAATTGTACCCTGAGACAACACTTTCACTTTCATGCTAGGGGACTCCCCAAACCCTGTGGGGCTTTGAATCTAAATGCCTTCACGTGACAGGTCCTGAGAAAACTAGGCTGCCCGGGAGTCCTGCCACGTGTGGTCCTTCTCCACAGGAGCTGGTCTCCAGGAGGTGACAGCAGGGAGCAGGTGACAGGATTTGCTGCAGCAACACACCGAGTGACTGAGGGAGCTGCAGGCAGAATCACTCACCTGAGAGAGATTTTGGAATGTTCAGGAGACTCTCATGCACCAAGGGGTCATCGGCTGCATTAACCAGCATGAGAGGCACATAAATCTGCAAGAGGAGAGCAGAGCAGGATGAAGCCACCTGCTCCCCTTTTTTAGACCCCACTGATTCAAGACAGATTTCCATGTTTACTGCTTAGGCTGCTCAACAGCTGGGCTAAGAATGCTTGGCAGGGGCAGGAATTAGAACTGCTGCCGTGATTCTGCCGGACCGGCATCCTAGATGGCTACACGCTTTGACGGTGTGGAACGAACTGTCTGCTGCTTGTCAGCAAAATACTGTGCCGTCAGTGTTCCACATAGGCTGTGACTTTCAGAAAAAAAGACTCCACACAGAGTTAGGTACAGGGGACAAGTAGGGGCTGACCCCGAAAAGCACAAGCCTGAGTGTCCATGAGGCCCCCAGAGGCCCTGGGACTGAATGGGAGCACCCTGGACAGCACCAAGGGAACTCCATCAATGGGGAAGTGGTGCCTCTCGTCTTTCTCTCTAGCTGTCTCTCCTCTAAGTATATAAAATAAAAAATTGGGCTTGAGATAAACAAGCAATATTTTTCTCATTTAAGGTTCATTCTGTATTATTTAAAAAAATGTTAGGTACACAGTCATTCAGTTTATGTTGTGGGGAAGAAAGATGGAGCAGGCTTGACTCCAGACATAGAAGCCTCTCTGAGGTTGAAGACAGGAGCAGCTGGAGGAGAGCAGGAGGCTCTGGCTGGTTGATCCAACACCCTTTTAAGCAAAACAGTTATCTCCGTGTCCATTTTCATGGAGGTGGGCTGACAGAACAGCAGCATTTAGGCATCCATGGCTCCCTGACCAGGACGATGCAGGCTCAGCTGGAGCTCACTGCATAGTGAGCATAGTGTCTTTCTCTCTTCCTCTTTCAGGAGATATATTTAAGAGGGAGGAAGAGAGAACCAGAGCATCATTACTTTGGAACTGGCAATGCTGGGGATGGAATTCAGGACCACCTGCTTGACAACCCAGAGTTTTATCTACTGGTTTCTGTGATGGCTAATGTAACAGGTGGCAGGGCTGGATTCTTGGTTTTCTGCTTTGGCTAGGAGCGTGGAGATCCAACCAGCAAGCACTCACTGCAGGGATAAATGGCAAGTCCTGTGTTCGAGGGAGAAGAGACTGGCATGGTGGTGATTTATGTGGGAGTGAGGGTTCAGCACAGACTAAATTTAATGATCTGTAGCTGCTAAAAATGACACTAAAATAAGTCAGTCCCCACGTTGCCAGCAGACATGTCCTGAGCACTCTGACATGGAAACACATCTGCTTTACTGTGAATCTGAGATGATGGTAGGAATTTTGAGTTATGTGTCCCAGGCATCACACAAAGTTGCAAATGGGATCTAGTTTTTTTTTGAAAAAGTGAGAGGGGATAGAAAGGGAGAAAGCTAGACACCTACAGACCTGCCAGACCACTTGTGAAGCGACCCCTGCCCCCCGTAGGTGAGGAGCTGGGGGCTTGGACAAGGATTCTTGTGCGGTTCCTTGGGCTTCGTACTACGTGCACTTACCTGGTGCACTACCACCCAGCCCCCCAGGATCCAGGATTATAAGGAAACTGCACAGGTCTCCTCTAAGGAGGCAGGGAAGGCACCAGGCAGGGTTCTACTGTCAGAGAAAACTAGAAGGAAAATCAGGTTTTGCAGGAATTTTAAGGCTTGCACATAAACACGAGAGCAAACAGGTCCTGCATTGCCCAGGGCTGGCTCTGGGAGGCCACAGAGGGACAGGGTCTGATCAACAACTGGAGCGACTGGAGCCAGATTTGGGCTCAACTTTCTTCCAGCAAGGGTGTTTTGGAGAGACACCTGTCACAGCAGCTGTGAAGCTGTGCGCTGTGTGTGCCCTTGGGGTGGGGGTTGTACTCACCCTGTGCAGGTACCTCATGCAGCTCTCCTCCTCGTAGTATTCCTTCAGGGAGGTGTAGCCATGGAACTTCCTGCACACACACATGAAAAGAGAAGGGAAAGGTCAAACAGCCCTCATCACAAGACGAAAACACCGGTGGATTTATTATGCTTTGGTGCCTGGCTTCAAACACTGTGAGCCTTAGGCAACGGGTTTCACTCCTCTAAATCACTCTTCTGTGACAGGATGCTAAGGACGGGACATTCCTCAGTGGCGCCATGAGAGGGCACTAAGGTGCTTATGAGCTCAGAGTCAGGCCCAGTTGTCATCTCTGACAATGATTAGTGGATGTTACATCTTCCAAGGCAGCATAAAGTCAGATGTCAGTGCAGACACTAAGACACTGAAATTCAAGGGCATTCAGTAGAATTATTCCTGTGCAGTAACCCATACCACCATGACCTGGAATGAAATCTGCTTTGGAGAGCAGGGATGAGGCAGGGATTTCAAGTTTCCCATTCTATCCCGTGGAGCTGTTGCCAGGAACTGATTTTCCCCAGAAGCTTCCAGGAAATTCCTACAGGCTAGCTCTGCTATGGGCTCTGAGAGTGTGGGCACCAGGGAGCCTGAAGCTCTGAAGCCTGTGGCCTGAGGAGCTCTGAAAACCCCAAGGCTTTGGAATGGCAGCAGGGAGGTGGGGAGAGTTACTCCACTCTGACTAGGGTCTCTGTGATAGGCTGCCTTCCCCCACACTGTGGTCTTAGTGGAATTAGTCCCTTTGTGGTCTCAGAGGGAAAGAGATACCCTCCAATACCTGCCCAAACTGGTTACAGCCATGAAAACTGCTAAACTTCAGTGAGGTTCTGGGGCAACTAAATCATCCTCCTTGGGGCTTAAAGTGCTCAGAAGATGAATGGGAAACTGAATCAAATATTTGTTTCCCTCACTAGGCACCACAATAAAATGGTACACTTCTCCTCTTTCTTTCTTCCTTTCTTTCTTTCTTTTGGGTACATTCCTTCTTAAGTGAGGATAGGTAAAAAACTCATTCTCATCTTTTGAACATACCAACAGTTTCCTAGTTTCTATTTCCTTTAACTTTGGTCAGGTCTATGTCAAGATTACTTGGTACAAGAAAGTTACTGCACAACACAACAATGGCCACCTCAACATGCTTCACTTCAGACTGTGTCCAGAGACTTCACGTGTGGAATGACAACCCTTCAGCTTCATTACTCGGGTGAGACCTTTCCTTTCATAGTACACTCTAATTCCATCCCAGGTGGTTCACTTTCTAACAAAGTCCCCAAACCTAGATATAGACCAGGTTCTGTGAGAGAGAGCATATGTTCACACGTATCCATAAACTAGTGCAAAATATATACTTGAAAGCAGAAGTACACTAGAGTTTACAGTGAGTACCCCCCTAACACTTCCTCTCCACTATTCCAAGCTTTGGGTCCATGATTGCTCAACAATTTGTTTGGCTTTGTATGTTAACTCTCTTTTCAGTCACCAGGTTCCAGATGTCATCAGGATGCTGGCCAGGCTACCCTGGACTGAAGACCCCACCAATGTGTCCTGGAGCTCAGCTTCCCCAGAGACTCACCCTACTAGGGAAAGAGAGAGGCAGACTGGGAGTATGGACCGACCAGTCAACGCTCATGTTCAGCGGGGAAGCAATTACAGAAGCCAGACCTTCCACCTTCTGCAACCTACAGTGACCCTGGGTCCATGCTCCCAGAGGGCTAGAGAATGGGAAAGCTATCTATCAGGGGAAGGGGTGGGATATGGAGATTGGGTGGTGGGAATTGTGTGGAGTTGTACCCCTCCTACCCTATGGTTTTGTTAATTTATCCTTTCTTAAATAAAAAAAAAAAAGTTACTGCAGTGCCATAAGAAAGAAGTATAGACGCAGGCCTTAAGGTCAGTAGCTGCTAATCTATTGGATGGATACTAGTCTGCTGTAGCCCATGCCTAGAGCTATCAAATGATCGTTAGTTAACTTGTGTTTTTTCAAGAGGAGAAGGTCAGAGATCAACCTGACCCATTGCAGCCAAGACTGTCGCCAGTCAGAAGGGAGTGTCCCCCTGGAAAGAGGACGCCATCAGGGCCTTGGCTTCAGGAGAAGAGGAAATAGGGAGTGAGTGGAGCTTGAGTATTACACTGCCTTCTACCACACACTCTGTCCTTGTGGGAAACACACACAGCTCTCCCTTTTAGTCCATGTGCTTTTACTTTGGAAGAAACAGCGACAGGTATAAGTACAGAGCACTGCTCAGCTCTGGTTTGTGGTGGTGCGGGAGATTGAACCTGGGACTTTGGAGCCTCAGGCACTCGAGATTCTTTGCATAACCATTATGCTATCTACCCTCCACCCACTTTTTTTTTTTTAATCGAAGCACTGCTCAGCTCTGGCTTATAGTGGTATGGGGGATTGAACCTGGGATTTTGGAGCCTCCAGCGTGAGAGTCTCTGCATAACCATTATGCTATCTACCCCTGCCCAGTACACAGCTTTTTTTTTTTTTTTTTTTTACTGTGGGGTATATGCAGATATATGACACCTGCCCTGTCCTGCTGTGCATAAGGCTTGAGAGGGCAGAGGGAGGACCATGGGTAACTGGGCATGTGTGTCTGGGCCCCCTGCTCCTCAGGGTCTCTGATGGCAGCACAGGTGCAGCATGAGGGCTCAAATCCTCCTCCTGTCTTCCAAGAGACACCGGAAATTTAGATTTTTCTGCGAAACCTTCAACTCTGGAACAATGGATAATTATGCAAAGAAAAAAAAACAACCCCAACAAAGTCCTTAACACTACTGTGGACAGAGGAAGTTCCCTGTATTGGGCCAGACTGGCCTGGCACCCCACCCTGCAGCCTGCTCTGGAGGGCGGCATACCTCATCACGTTGTCATCAATCTGCATCAGGGACGTGGCGGTGTACAGGCGGCTCAAGTCTGTGTCCTCCAGGCTCTGGGGTTTTCTAACGTGGTCACCAAAAAGAGCTTGCCTGGAATGAGACACACAAGAAAACAAAAGAAAGCAGGTGATCAACCAAGTCACACTGCCCACCTGGAGCATCTCTCAGGGTTATTTCTCCATAACGAGTGATGAGTGAGTGGCTGGGGAGGTGGCCCACAGGGTAGACTGCCTGCCTTGCATGCTTGGGGTCCTGAGTTTAAGCCCCAGAAGTGCAGGATTCTGAGCAGGGGCCAACAGAATGAGCCATTTTTTTTAAAAAATGCGGTTCAGGTGGTGAACACAGGGTCTCACACATGCACAACACTGCTGAATCACCTCCCCTGTACATTAAAAAAAAAAAAAAACCAAAAAACTATACACACACACACACACACATACACACACACACACACACACACACACACTTTTTTTTTTTTCCTCCAGGGTTACTGCTGGGGCTCAGTGCCTGCACTAGGAATCCACTGTTCCTGGAGGCCATTTTTTTCCATTTCTGTTGCTCTTGTTGCTGTCATTATTATTGTCATTGCTGTTGTTGTTGTTGGATAGGACAGAGAGAGAAATGGAGAGGGGAGGGGAAGACAGAGAGGGGGAGAGAAAGACAGACACCTGCAGACCTGCTTCACCGCTTGTGAAGAGACCCTGCTGCAGGTGGGGAGCCAGAGGCTCGAACTGGGATCCTTACGCTGGTCCTTGCGCTTCGTGCCATGTGTTCCTAACCCACTGCGCTACCACCCGACACCCACACTTTTTTATTTTTTAAGATAGAGGAGGGAGAAACACTGAAGCACTGCTCCACCATGCATTATGCTCCCCCCGGTGCTGTCCATGGTGCTCCCTTGCAGTGCCAGGGCTTGAACCTAGGGCCTCAAGCATGTACTCTACCCAGTGAATTACCCCTCAGTCCCAGGAGAACCATTCTGGATCTCCAAGCATAAGAACAACCTAGGGAGAAAGGCTCCGGAGCAACTATCAGCCAGTCTCTAGACTGTGGGAAGGAGAGGTGCTGAAGGGCTGTCTCCTCTGGGGCTATGGGGAATCATGAGAGCTGAGAGCGACTGGCTGGGTTGGCAGACTGGGGCAAGATTCTACCCAGATCACAAAGATGGGCCGGCGATCTGCACTGGCTCTGCATTTTCTGTTTTTCTGGTGAGGGGGAGTTTGGGTGTCGAGTGGCCCTGACAGAAGCTGGGCAAAGGTGTCCCTGGGAGGCAGCAGCACACCTGTGTGACAGGATGATCTTCTTCATGTTGTCAGCCATGAGGAAGTTGTAGAAGCGCCGGCACTGGTCCCACTGCATGAAGGTCTCCTGGGCCCTGCAAGGAGCAAAGCAGTGTAAGCGCCAAAGGGTCACTCTATCTATGCACAGGTGCACCCCCAGGCCTGCAGGGACAGAGGGATGGCTCAGACATCCCTGGGTGGGATGCCGGCCAAGGCAGGAGGTGGGCACTGAGGCTGGAGGGAGCTGCAGGGAGGTCACTATCTGTGGCACATCCAGCTTGAGAGGGCAGCTACCCGCCTGGCTGGGCTGGTGACAAGAGCGGGCAGGGGATGGCACTCAAACTGGGGGGAGATGGTCACCCCCCAATCCTTATTAGGGTATTCCCCTCTGGAGGGTCATTCCAGGAATCAGGTTGCTGAGTTACAGGCATGTACTATACACTTGTTTTTCCATTTTAAAAGTTAATAAGACAACAATCCTCGCAGATGAGCCCTTTGGTCAGCTTCAGTACCAAGTGGTGGGAAAGTCAACGACCTCCTCAGTCGGACGCTGCCAGCAGGTTTAAGTCTACAGTCAACAGGTTTCTCCCTTTTGCTGTGCTCTGATACAAACTAAAGGCCAAGTCATTTATTTGTAGGTTTTTCTTTTAATATTTATTCCCTTTTGTTGTCCTTTTTTTGTTGTTGTTGTTGTAGTTATTGTTGTCGTCGTTGGATAGGACGGAGAGAAATGGAGAGAGGAGGGGAAGACAGAGAGGGAGAGAGAAAGACAGACACCTGCAGACCTGCTTCACTGCCTGTGAAGCGACTCCCCTGCAGGTGGAGAGCCGGGGGCTTGCACCGGCATCCTTACACCAGTCCTGCGCTTTGTGCCACCTGCGTTTAACCCGCTGCGCTACCCCCCGACTCCCTATTTTTTAGTTTTATTTATGTCATTGGAGAATGAAGCCAGGATTTCACATGAATGATGCTGCTAGGTGGCTTCTCTGACCCAAATTTCTAGTATAGTTTATTACTGTTGTTGTTATTATAGTTGTTGTTGTTATTCGTAGTAGAGGGAGAGACAGGCACAGAGAGGAGACGCCACAGCACCACTCGACCATCCCTGGTGCTATCTGAGTTGCTCCCACGTGATGCCAGACTGGAACCCAGAGCTTCACGTGTGGTGAGGCATGTGTTCTATCAGCTGAGCTCTCTCCTGGCCCCTCAAAGTGATTTTACAGCTCTTTAATTACAAACCAGATTTGACAAAAGCCCCACTCTCTGGAAGGACTTTACCATTTGGCAGGAATAGTGGGGCCTGGCCTCTCCTGCAGCAGGAAGGGCCTGCTGGATCATCAGGATTTCAAGGAGGCTGGGGCTGGGGATCTGCAGCTTTCTCTCTGGTCCTCTCACGGACCTTGTCACTGGCCTGGGTACTGCGCTGCTGTCTCCTCACTCTCCCTCCCTGCAAAAACCACTTTATACTTGACCAAGAGCCTCCTTGGCATCCACAGGCTTGGCATGCAACCTTTTGTGACATGATATCTATTTTCTGCTTTGTAAACATGCCCCGGCTGTCATTCAGAACTTATCTCTGACACCCAACCCCCAATCAAAAGCCGGCTTTTAAACTGTAGCATTCGTGGAAGATACTGCAATACAAGCTTGTGAAGAACTGCTTTTTTTTCTTTTTAATTTCTTCATTGGGGATTAATGGTTCACAGTCGTCAGTAAAATGCAATAGTTTGTACTCGTGTAACATGTCCCAGTTTTTTATTTTATTTTATTTATTTATTCCCTTTTGTTGCCCTTGTTGTTTTATTGTTGTAGTTATTATTGTTGTCGTTGTTTGGATAGGACAGAGAGAAATGGAGAGAGGAGGGGAAGACAGAGAGGAGGAGAGAAAGATAGACACCTGCAGACCTGCTTCACCGCCTGTGAAGCGACTCCCCTGCAGGTGGGGAGCCGGGGTTCGAACCGGGATCCTTATGCCGGTCCTTATGCTTTGCGCCACCTGCGCTTAACCCGCTGCGCTACAGCCCGACTCCCCAACATGTCCCAGTTTTCCAAACAACAATTCAACCCCCACTAGGTCGTCCTCTGTAATCATATACCAGGACCTGACCTTTTACTTTGCTGCAACAGAAGACCTGCTTTTATTCTTTCCTCTCTGCTCCACGAGGACAGGGGAGGTCTGCCCTGTTCACGGCTGTGCTCCTTGCCCACTAGGGAATGAGTAAGGCCCAGTAAGCCAGCAAATAGATCGATCCTCTGGGCTCTCCCACTCCCTCTCTCACCCCTTCTGGCCATGATTTACCACATCATCTCTTTTTCTTTTCTTTTATTATTTTTACAAAGATGTATTTAATGAGAGAGAGAACACAAGAGTGAGAGAGGTCAGGACACTGCTCAACCTATCAGGGCTTGAATCTGGGACCTCTGGGCCTCAGGCAGGCAACCCTGTGCTTTAATGCTAAACTATCATCCTGGCCTGTGGATGAATTTGAGATACAGATCTTCACAGCAGCGGTTCAAATGTCCACTGCCAGAGAGGAAGGCCGTGTGCTGAGGGGCCAGGCATGTTAGAGCCACTTGGACCCTCCCCCATGGCATAGCACATAATTCCAAGCTGGTGTGGCAGCAGCTACCCTGCAAACTACACAAGCTCCAAGCTGGCTCTGGCTGGAGGGGAGGGAGCTGCTGGGTCAAGAAGCCAAAGGGAGGAAAAGATGGGACTAGCGGTTCTCTACACTCAACCCAAAGGGATTTACCAGAAGCTTGAGCTCCCACGTGGCCCCTGCCACATGCCGCCACCATCCCGTACTGAAGAGCTCAGCGGCTTGACGCCTTGGCAGGAAGAGAAAGGTTACACTGGTTTAATGGCAGAAGCTGTCCTGTGGTAAGTAGAGCTCAGTGAAATGTTGGGGGGATCCATGCCCTGTGCCGCAGCCCTACACACTGAGGCCGGGGGACTTTCAGACCCAGGGGCCAACAGCAGTGTAGTGCTAGTTCCCAGTGCTCCCAGGGGCCAAGCTGGGCTTCTCCTGCTGAACAACGAGGACGTGGAAAGTCTATTGATAAGTCTGAAAAGCTCTGAGGTCTCAGGGAACTCTGGCCTGTGTCTACACCTCGCTTATTCGACTTCCCTGGCTTCAGGAATCTTTGCTTAAACAGGTTCGCCAAACCAGCTGGTGGTGTGTCCTGTGAACAGCAGGTGGCGCTGCTGCAGCAAGTGGAAAGAGGTGGAAAGAAGACACTGCAGTGAAAAACAAACATGTTCTCCCTCTCAAATCCACTCACTGTAACTTCACAGCGATCGTTTAGGAGGGGGCTTGAGTAGGTCCTGCTTGACAGGACTGCTGAAAACTGGGCCATTTGCAGGGCAGAGTAGGTAGGATCCCTGGCCAGGGCCTCTGTTTGCCCCTGTGGTGTTCCAGGAGGGACACGTCTGATTCCTAAACGGCTAGACACTTCTAGTCATGCCAAGATAAAGGAGTGTGTCCTTTTAGCTGGCTCCCCAGAGCACAAGGGGGAGTGATGGGAAGTTCTCCCTCAAGAAGAGCAGGGCATCCCCCCCTTCTGTAGTTTTAGAGCTGGAGGAACTACTAACATCAGAAGCCACCTGTGTTGTGTCTAAATGCAGATTCCTGGGCTCACATCCTGGGTTCAGGAATAAGAATTTCCAGGGCTGGGGTCCTAGAAACTGAATGTTTTTAAACATGATCTCCCATGTGATTTGGGGGAATAAACTGAGGAAAAGGTATCTTTTATTTAAATCCCAACTCCCCCCTCATACATTTTGACTATGGAGGTGGAGGGGGAGAAGGAGTGACAGGGAGGAGGAGAAGATTTCTATAGATCCCCCAGAGCCCCGAAGTCACTTCCCAAAACTCTGAGAACTGGGTTTACCAGGCTCCTGCATCTTTTCAGAGGCTTATGGCTCTGCCAATCTCCTGGGTCTGCACAGAGGAAGTCACCTCCCAGAGACTCCCTAGAGACACAGTGTAGTGTCCCCAAGTGGCAGGGGTTTGGCTTGTCCAATGACAGATCTTGTCCCCAAACACGCTGCCTATTGGATGGAAGGAAGCTGATACAGCAAGCAAAACAAGGTGAAGCCAAGACTCAGAGTTCTTCTGGGTCTTCACAGCACACTCTTCCTGGGCAGTTTTGTCACCAAGGAGGGGCTGGGAGGAAAGGTTTCAGGGGGCTCACTCACCTCAGTGCGCTGTAGCCCTGGCACACACTGACACAGCACAGGACCCGGTCCTGGTTGGCTTGAGTCTCCCCCAAGTATTTGCACACGATGTTGCCCCCTAGGCTGAAGCCCACGACCACCAGCTGGGTCAGAGGGTATGTCCTCTTGATGTAGTTGACCATGGCCCCAAACTCCCAGGTGCAGCCTGTGGGCAGAGAGGCAGGTATGCATAACTGTCTGACTTACATTCAACATACAACTTGCAACTTGGCCAGCTTATTTATTTTAGAGGGACTGGAGCACCACTCTGTGGTAGTGGGGACCAAACCTGGGACCTCATGCTTGTTAAGTCCTGCACTTTATAGCCCAGGTCACTGGACTCCACTCTTTTTTTTTTTTTCTCTCCAGGGTTATTTCTGGGCTCGGTGCCTGCACCATGAATCCACCGCTCCTGGAGGCCTCCCCCCCCCTTTTTGTTGCCCTTGTTGTTGTAGCCTCGTTGTGGTGATTATTATTGCCATTGTTGATGTTGTTCATTGTTGGACAGGACAGAGAGAAATGGAGAGAGGAGAGTAAGACAGAGTGGGGAAGAGAAAGATAGACACCTGCAGACCTGCTTCACTGCCTGTGAAGCGACTCCCCTGCAGGTGGGGAGCCAGGGGCTCAAACCGTGATCCTTACAACGATCCTTGCGCTTTGCGCCACATGCACTTAACCCACTGTGCCACCGCCCGACCCCCGATTCCACTCTTTTAAGTGCAACCAAGAGTGGAGAGAATGTGAGCTGCAGGGATTGCTATGGAATCCAAGATGCAGAGAGATAGGGAGGGAGAGGGAGGGAGAGGGAAAGAGAGAGAGAGAGAGGAAGAAATAGGTAGAGTGATATGGGGAAGAGGCAGACACTTCTCTTTGGCGACCTGGAGAGAACAGCTCCAGTGGAATAGGAGGCTGGCACCAGCAGTCATGAGGGGAAGCACATGTGCCATGTGGGTGGGCATGTGGAGCCAGCCTCGAGGCTCCGGGAGACTGAAGTTGCTTTTCAGGGGGTGCAGGAGCCCAGACACAGATGTGAGCAGAAACCAGGGCCCTCTCAGGACTAGTGCTCAGACTACAAATTGAGACTCTTCCCTGCAGACAGTGACTCACAGTGACGAGAAAAAGAACTAAGGGCATGCTATTTACAGGCTTTTGTTGTCAGCGTTGGGGAAAGAGAAGACAAACTGTAGTCCAGGGGGATGGCCAGGGAACTCTGGGGGACTGGGGTTGAGTAGTGTTGGTGATGTAAGGGCAGTGTGCTGAGGGAGGTGGGCCATTCAGAAGCACAGAGAAGAGAGGTCCACATGGAGAGGGTGTTTGGGGCCCGTGTGCCCAAGGGCCTGAGCTCATCTGGTGAGCCCTGGGGAAGCTGGTGAAGTCATGTTCTGTCCCCACTCCGCTAAGAAGAGAAAATTATAAATAACAGGGGCCAAGTGGTGGCTCAGAGGAAATTAGTGTCTGCTTGATCACAAGTCTACACAAGCCATGGGGATTTATTTATTTATTTATTTATTTATTTATTTATTTATTGCCTCCAAGGGTTACTGCTGGGGCTCAGTGTCTGTACTACGAATCCACTACTCCATTTTCCCCATTTTTGTTATTACTGTTGTTATTATTGCTATTATTGTTGGATAGGACAGAGAGAAACTGAGAGAGGAAGCAAAGACAGGGGAGAGAAAGACAGACACTTGCAGACCTGCTTGACTGCCCGTGAAATGACGACCCCCCCCAACAGGTGGGGAGCCGGGGCTCGTATCAGGATCCTCGCACTGGTCCTTGACTTTGTGCCATGTGCGCTTAATCTGATGCGATACCACCTGCTCCCATTTATTTATTTATTTATTTATTTATTTATTTATTTATATTGCACAAATCTAGACACCTTGACTGGCTTTTTCAAGTGTTAAGCTGCAATTTCTTGTTTAAATGAACTTTCAGGGTCCAGGAGATAGTTTGCCAAGTGCCTTGTTATGTAAGAGGTTATGGGTTCGGGCCCTGGCACCAGGTGAGAAAAACATGGATGGTGGTGAGGTGTCTCTCTTTTCTCTATCATTTCCTCTGCCCTATCACCCTCTTTCAAAATAATAAAGAATAGAAAAGTTGGGCTCAGGAGGCTGCTAAGTACTATTGTGCAAGTGTGAGGCCCCGAGTTCACTCTCTGGTACCACATCAAAAACCAAACCACCACCACCACCACCAACAACAACAAACACTTATCTCTTAGTTAAAAACATTTTTTTTAAAAGGATTTTGGTAGAATATACATAATGCTTACAACGATGACAAGTCTCAGTCTCTCACCCTTCACTCCTTTGAGGCCCATCTCTCGAGATTCGGGTTTAAGACTAATACATGAGGCCTCAAGCAGATGTGCAGATGTCGCTGGGGCAATGACAATACTCAGGTCTGCTACACAGCTGACGAGTAATCACAGCTAATCGTGCTGGCACTTCGGGAGCTCCAATTTAATTAAAGCCCAACGCATCTGATCTGGATAACGGGCCAGCCAGCCCTAGCCGCAGGACAAGCTGCTGGGTGTTTTGTCAAGAGCTGCCATCTCTCCCAGGGAGGGGTGGGGGGAGACGATGCAAGGACAGGGCCCAGCTCCAGGGTCAGTCGCTGGTGGCCTCAGGGTCCTTTCAAGGTCACTACCCTCACTGTCTGGGAGCCCCCACCTCCTGGAGCTTCAGCAGTCCCGTTTCTTAATGCTAGAAGGATTGTGGTGAGGGTCTACGCATTCGATCCTTTCGGATTAGCACTGCTAACAAGAGTTCAGCACCTGATCTTGACGTGGCTTTTTAAAAACAGCATGAAACAGGAGACGGTGACCACCACCCCAGGGTTACATGCTAGGAATAGGAAATTCTGTTCCCTGAAGTTCTCACACCTGAAGAAAGTAAAGGCCAAGGCTGCCTGGAAGCCACTACAATGCCTCACTCCTTGCTGCTGATGGGAACTTGGAAACAGAGACTTGAGATGAAAGGACACAGAACAAAAGCAGCTTCCGGCCCATGTTGGCGGAGGTTCTTTTTTTCTCATCAGCCACAGAACAAAACCCCGTAGCTCAAAATGTCATTATTTGAGGACCTGCTGTGTTCCAAAGCCACTTTCCCCAAGTGGCAGCACTGTGACTAAGCAGGTTCAGAGCACCCCAGAGTGGGGTGTTTCACATGGAGTCATTTCTGTACCCTCCATGTCAGTCTGGGCTGGACACTGGGCACCTGTGCTAGGAGGGAAGGAAGCTGGAAGCACATGGCACAAACAAGGCCCCACGACCCTGGACAAGCAAGGGGGAAGGGAGCAGGTCCATCCCTAAATCTCTCTCCCACTAAGTGGGACTCAAGACAAAACTCTGGAGGCTCCCTGGCAGGTGGGTAACAGTCTGAAGCCTGGCAGCACCTCTTACATGCAGAGTGACGGCGTGTGAGTCATTTCTGAGAGCTGGGGACTGCTGCTGCTGCTGAGCTGAGTCACTGGGAAGAGAAGAGCTGCAGAAATCAAGAGGCGAGCCCGTCTACATCTTGGTGGGCTGGGCTTTATCTCTGGCACAAGGGCTTTCTGTCTCGGCAGGGTGGGGACACCCGTGCTGTCCCGAGTCTCCTCCCTGCCCGCAGGCCCACGCCCCCCCCCCCCCCCCGAGGGTCCGGGCTGCGTCAGTGCCACAAGATGCTCCGCAACCGCGACGGTCCCCACGGGTATGGTGGCAGCTGTGAGGCGACCACCCCGAGCCCAGGGTGTCGGACCCCCTCACGTCCCCGCCTGCCTTCGTGGGGGCCTGGGGCGGCTTCCAGGTCTCTGGCGTACAGGCCGGGCGCCCAGGCTTGTGCTCGGGGACAATCAAGGTTCTGGCCCCCAGAGCCTCAGGCTTTGGGACCCTGGCGTCCCCCACAGCCCCATCCTCAGGGACCCCGTCAGCCTTGTCCTCAGGGATAAACGCCCCGGGTCCAGGAGGGAAGCTCCGGGCTCCAGCGCATCCCACAGAGCCCCAGGGACCGAGCACGA
The DNA here is from genome assembly GCF_950295315.1 of Erinaceus europaeus. Lineage (NCBI taxonomy): Eukaryota > Metazoa > Chordata > Mammalia > Eulipotyphla > Erinaceidae > Erinaceus > Erinaceus europaeus. The sequence goes on along the minus strand of NC_080181.1, from coordinate 55,446,346 downwards.
CCCCAGCAGCCGACCACACTCTGACACAAAGAGCTTTCCAAGGTGCACTTTCAGATGGTCTCATCAGACATCTAATACCTACAAGCACCCCACTCTGCGAGAAGTCTCCTCTCATCCTGAGTGCCAGGGCTGCTATGCTTCTACAGGATTCCCCCCCCTCTCCCCGCTGGCCGGGCTCTGCCTCAGATCCATCCCCTGATGGTTTACTGAGATGTTACAGCTTCTGCAAACCTGTCACCTCCACCTATCCACCAACTATTCCTCCTCAGTCAGTGTGACTGTCCCCTGACCTGCAAAGGAATTCTGGCGCTCTGGGTGTGGTCTGAATCAGCTGAGACTGATGAAAGAGATGAAAAGTTTACAGCAACATCTAGTTCATAATTTAGTCAATACCTTCAAGTTGGGGAGTAGAAACAGCTCGGCACTAGTGATGGGGCAGTGAGAGTACTTTGGTGTCTCTCCCTCCCTCTCTTCTCCCCTCTATCTCTATGTGGAATAAAAAAAAAAAACTGGGCTAGGACGACTACTTGATGGTACTGTGGAGATGCAAGGCCCTTGGTTCATTCTTTGGCACTGCACAGAAAAATTAAAAATCAATTAAACCACTGTCTGCACTCCCTATGGTGAGATGGCTGGGGTCATAAGTGTGTTTGTTCACTGTGTGACAGTGAAGGTGACCACATATGGTCATTTATCTGAGCACAGCCTGGAGTCTGTCTGTTGGTCTGATGCAGTTATCACCGAGGCCCACTGTCACTCTTAAAAGTGACCCCATTTGGTCTAAGTCTGACGCCTTCTCCCCAGACAATACCTTTAGCCCATCTGTATGTCAGCTGTCAGGCTCAGGCAAGAATTAGTAAAGTCATGGCCCCTTGAAATATACTTGAAATAGACCTCCTGACTCTTCCCAAAATGGAGACCCCAAATCTCATCTCCTATATTCTTACCACTAGGTTCCAGATTATTAAACAATTTGCAGATGACCTCACCAGTGTGTCCTGGAACCCCACCTTTCCAGAGTTCTACCTCACTAGAGAAAGAGAGAAACAGGCTGGGAGTATGGACCAACCTGCCAACATCCATGTCCAGCAGAGAAGCAATTACAAACGCCAGACCTTCCACCTTCTGCACCCATAATGATCCTGGGTCCATACTCCTAGAAGGATCAAGAATGGGGGGTGTGTGTGACATAACACAGACCTTTGGTGGTGGGAATGGTGTTAATATACACTCCTATTATAGTCTCATAAATCACAATTTAATTAATATGAGAAGGAGAAATGGATCAAATGTCTCAAACTTTTTGATACATAGACCATAGCTCTGAGTATATGTTCCTTCCATCTAAGTACTTAAAGCTTCAAAGTGGTAATCAAACTGAATTTTGACAGTGGGCTGAAATTGTTAATACATTTATAATAATGACCTGTTCTTTGAAATATTAAGTCTCCCTAAAAACTTAGACCATGGAGAACAGAAGCAACTGGTGGCTTTATTTGGTAAGATACAGCTATATGTAAATAGCCCAATAGGACATAAATTATGGTGAGGTCTTGTATGATCTTAACAATGGGATTTTCAAAGTTAACCCACTTGCCAAATAATTTGGTTGTAGCAATAACTATCTTTTGCCTTCTAAACCCTTAAGACAGCAGGAACCCTCCCCTTTCTCAATAGAGCCTGTATTTCTCCCAGGCCTGGAACCTGTAGGGTGGGGCTCACTTTCTTACTTGCTTCTCTCAATTCATACCAACTGATCCTGCATCTGTTGATCCCAACCTAAGTGTTGCAAACAGTACCACCTCGGCATGGTCTCTGGACCGTGTCCAGAGACGTCAGGTGTGGAACATCAACCCTTCAGCTTCATTACTCTGCCACCAGGTTCCAGATGCTGCCATGTCAACCTGACTTCCCTGGGCAGACGACCCCACCAATGTGTCTGGGAGCCTCACCTCCCCAGATCCCCGCCCCACTAGGGAAAGAAAGGACAGACTGGGAGTATGGATCGACCTCCTAATGCCCATGTTCAGTGGGCAAGCAATTACAGAAGCCAGACCTAACACCTTCTGCATCCCATAATGACCCTGGGTTCATACTCCCAGAGGGATAAAGAATAGGGAAGCTATCAGGGGAGGGGATGGGGATGGGATATGGAGTTCTGGTGGTGGGAACTGTGTGGAAATGTACTCTTCTTATCCTATGGTTTTGTCAATATTTCCATTTTATAAATAAAATTATACATATATGAAAGCTTCCAATGGAGGGGATGGGATGCAGAACTTCGGTGGTAGGAACTGTGTGTAATTGTATTTCTCTTGTCCAACAGACTTGTCATTCATAATTAAATCAATAATAATTAAAAAAGACCCATTTGAGATGACATCTCTAAGCAAGTTCTCTAAGGCAGAGTTCTCCATCTAACCTTGAGGTTGCAAACGATTAGTTTAAAAACAAAAGTTCTGGGAGTCGGGCGGTAGCGCAGTGGGTTAAGTGCAGGTGGCACAAAGCGCAAGGCTCGGTGTAAGAACCCTGGTTCGAGCCCCTGGCTTCCCACCTGCAGGAGAGTTGCTTCACAGGCGGTGAAGCAGGTCTGCAGGTGCCTGTCTTTCTCTCCCCCTTTCTGTCTTCCCCTCCTCTCTCCATTTCTGTCCTATCCAACAATGATGACATCAATAATAACAACAATAAAACAAGGGCAACAAAAGGGAATAAATAAATAAATATTTTTTTAAAATTTCCAGTATTAAGCTCAGCTGGACATGAAAGAGTACCTCCTCTCAGTTCTCAGTTCAGTGTTGAATGAAAGAAAGTCAAGTGTTTGGAAATAAGGGGAAGGGCCCTCTTTACTGTTAAAACTCATAGGAAAAGGTCATTTAAATCACCATTTCCCAGGCTGCTATGTTGTTATTTTCAAGTCCTTATCCTATACAGAAGACTTTTAAAAATTCTCCATTTTCGCCCTTTGAGTTCTTTTTATTATTTTGCCTCCAAGCCTTTAAATTTTTATTTTATTTTACTTTTTTAGTGCCACCAGAGTTATAACTTGGGCTCTGTACTTGCACAGTGAAGTCACTGCTCCTGGAGGCTATTTCCTCCTTTTTCTCTCTTTCATTTGGTAGCAAGAGAAACAATGACATTGAAAGGGCAAGGGAGATAAAGAAGGAGAAAGAGAGACACCTGCAGCCCTGCTTCACAGCTTATGAAACGGCCCCCATGCAGGGGCTTAAATCCATGTGTGATCAATTGGGTGCACTACTGCCTAGCCCTGCTGCTGAAGCTCTTTGTACCTGTATGGTTTTCCTGCTTCCAGAAGACTCTCCCCTGCTCTCCCTGACCTTTTTAAAAAAAATTTTTAAATTTATTTTCCCTTTTGTTGTCCTTGTTGTTGTGGTTATTATTGTTGTTGTTGTTGATATCATCGTTGTTGGATAGGACAGAGAGAAATGAAGAGAGGAGGGGAAGACAGAGAGGGGGAGAGAGAGACACCTGCAGACCTGCCTGCAGGTGGGGAGCCAGGACTCGAACCGGGATCCTTACGCCGGTCCTTGCACTTTGTGCCAACTGCGCTTAATCCACTGCGCTACTGCCTGACTCTCTCTCCCTGACCTTTTTTTTTTTTTTTTTTTTTTAATTTAAGAAAGGAGACATTAACAAAATCATAGGATGGGGAGGTACAACTCCACACAATTCCCGCCACCCAATCTCTATATCCGGCCCCTCCCCACTAGCTTTCCCATTCTCTATCCCTCTGGGAGTATGAACTCAGGGTCGTTGTGGGTTGCAGAAGGTGGAAGGTCTGGCTTCTGGAATTGCTTCCCCACTGAACATGGGCGTTGACTGGTCGATCCATACTCCCAGTCTGCCTCTCTCTTTCCCTAGTAGGGTGGGGCTCTGGGGAAGCGGGGCTCCAGGACGCATTGGTAACAGGTAGAGAGAGAGAGAGAGAAATAGAAGAGAAACACAATAGAACTACACTACCACTTATGAAGCTTCCCTGTGCATGGCTTCTTATGTGGTGCTGGGAGCCTGAACTGCATGGTGAAGTCGTACTTTATAGAGCAATCTCTCTTTTTTTCACTCAGCACCTGAGTCTGATACTTAAGATCTGTTTATCTGCATTAATGAGGGTTAGAACTAGAGTATCACTCTAGCATATGTAGTGCTGAGCAGGAAACTTGGGACCTCAATGAGCAAGTCTGGTGCCCCGGGTTCTCTCTCTAGTCACTTTCTCATTCTTTCAAAGGTTTTATTATTCTCTGATTTGAGATCAGACTTACTGACCCTTTGTCACTTGGCTCTTCACTTTCTGGTCATAAAACTCCAAGGATAATACTAGAAACAAAGATGAGCATAGCCCCTGCTGTGGTTTCAGCTCATGTCCTGCTGGCAGACTTGATCCAGCTCTGCTCTGCTCTGCTCTGCACAGCGTTGCTGGCTGGCTGTGGAAATGAGGTATTTAGCTGAAGACAGACGATGGTGTGGAATGCCTCCCGGACTCACTGTTGTGCCGCTGACAATAACACTCATATTTGGAGCACTGACTGGGTTAGACATGCATTCACCCAATAGAGAGCAAGCCGGTATGTCCACTGGGCAGTGCCCAGACAAAGACCACACCCCTTAGACTAACTATGCTGCCAAAGATCTTCCGAATGCTACACCTCCCCTTATTTTCAAGCGTTAACCCCCTCCTTTTTTTTTTTTTTTGCATACCCCTCCTCCCCCCGGGTTTGGCACCTGGCATCTGTGTGATTCTACTGCTCCCAGAGCACTTTTTTCCTTCAACTTCAGACAGAGACAAAGAATTACCACAGCTCATGAAGCCTCTGCATGTGGTCGCTGGGGATCTGAACCTGGGTCCTCAAGTGTGAAGTGTGAGCTAGCTCCTGATCTGATCCACCGGAGTACCTTATTCAATCCCTTACATTATAGTGCCCAACTTCAGTAAGATATTTAAAAGACTAGCCATTATCATCCGTGTGGGTTCTAATCATCCTACCAGTAACCCAGTTTGCTTTTGTTCAGATTAACTAATGTCATTTGGCTTAATTTATCAAAACAGGACCACTGGGGGCTGGGTGGTGCTGCACCAGGTAAAGCACATTCCACACCATCGTCCGTCTTCAGCTAAATACCACATTTCCACAGCCAGCCAGCAACCCTGTGCAGAGCAGGGCAGAGCAGAGCAGAGCTGGATCAAGTCTGCCAGCAGGACATGAGCTGAAACCAGTCTTCACTTGCAGGAGGGAAGCTTCACAAATGGTAAAGCAGTGCTGCAGGTCTCTCTCCACCTGCTCCTACTCTATTTCTCTCTGTCTCTATCCAATAAATGAATACAAAGGGGGGTACTTAATATTTTCTTCTTTTAAAAAATATTTATTTATTCCCTTTCGTTGCCCTTATTGTTGACTTGTAGTAATTACTATTGTTGTCACTGATGTCGTTGTTGGATAGGACAGAGAGAGGAGGGGAAGACAGAAAGGTGGAGAGAGAAAGATAGACACCTGCAGACCTGCTTCACTGCTGTGAAGCGACAACCCTGCAGGTGGGGAGCCGGGGGCTCGAACCGGGATCCTTCTGCCAGTCCTTGTGCTTTGTACCACCTGCGTGTAACCCGCTGCGCGACCGCCTGATTCCCAGTTATTTTCTATTTAAAACAATGAGCAGTCTAGAAGGTGGTACAGTGGGCAGAGTGCCAGGTTTACACTCTTAAGGTCCTGAGTTCAATCTCCACTACTGCAATACACCAAAGTGATACTCTGGTTCTCTCATTAAAAAATCTTAAAATAGCGACAATCAAGAACTGGGTGACAGTTCACTTGAGAAGGCATCTGCTTTGCCACGTACAAGACTCAAGCTTAAGTCCATGGCTCTCATGGTGCTGTGGTCTCTATGTCTCTCAGACTTTATTTATTTGCCACTAGTGCTACAGCTGAGGCTTGGTGCCTGCCAACAACAAATCCTAGTGGACATTTTTTCCTTTTTTTCTTGATAGAGACAGAGAGAAATTGAGAGGGATGGGGAGATAGAGGAAGGAGTGGAAGAGAGACATCTCTAGCACTGTCTCACCACCTCCTGAAGCTTCCCCCTGCAGGTGGGCAGGCATCAGGGGCTTGAACCCAGGTCCTTATGTATGGTAATGTGTGCATTCCCAGGTGCGCCACCATTGGCCCCTCTGCCTCTTACTTTCTATCTGAAAAAGCTGGCTGGGTCAAGCAGTGGTGCACCTGATTGAGCGTGCATGTTACCAGGAGCGAGAATCTCGGTTCAAGCTCCCAGTCCCCACCTGCAAGACGGAAATTCCATAAGCAGTGAAGCAGTGCTGCAGGCGTCTCTCTCTCTCCCTTTCTACCTCTTCCTTCTCCTCTTTTAATTTCTGTTTCTATCCAAAATAAACAGGAGGAAAAAAAACAATGGAGTGTTATTCTGGTGTCTCTCCTCACTCTCTCTCAAATTACAGGGTGAAAAAACTGGGTATGAGAGACGGCTCAGCTGTACTGCAATGGGAGTGGCCCAGAGTCCGTTCCCCAGTACTGTATGAAAAACACTAAGTCGGGTCAGCAGAATAGCTCACTTGGATACTGTACTACTTCGCCATGTGTGTAACCCAGGTTCAAGCCTGGTCCCCACCACACTAAAGGAAGGAAAAAAAAATTCTATGTGTGAGATAATTATAGCATCATTATTTAAAAACATTGAATAACTTCAAATAACTTAAGTTGTCTCCAAAGAGGAATGGTTAAACTATAACAGAATGATAATAGCAAGGTGGGTCTTTAAAAAGATCAAATGCAATGACTGTGTACTTTTACATGAGTAATACAATTGTTTAAACAAGTCACCATTAAAGAAATTACAAGCTGTCAATGAAACCCATCTGGACTCACCATCGTTTCTGGACAAACATGTGAATCAGAAGCCAGAATGCAGCAGGTCTGGTTCTGTGAAGAGGCTGTACCCTCAGCTTCCTGACTGCCAAGGCACAGGGGCACAGTGACCCGAGACTTGAACTTTATTAACCGTCAAGGACGCACACAGAACAACAGATCCACGACACCTCACCAGCTCCCAGAAGGATGAATTAATGGGGCAGAGAATACATTGGCCTGACCTTGTTTGGTTGCCTTAGCACAGAGATTAATACCAAGTCTGAATACCAGAGTCTGCTGTTACTATGCTGTGGTGTCCCACAGATACTACCAACGCACATCTATAAAGTCTCCACATCAGGTCCCCATCTTTGGGCCAGTTCTCCCAAATAATATAAGGGCTGATTCTAGGACTGAGTTCCTCCTGGGTTCAAGTCCAAAAGTTTTATTCTTTAATAAACTCAACTCGAAAAATCCAAGTATGCTCTATTTTTAGTTAACAGTTATTTAAGTAAGTGTCACAGATATGTATGCCTTGACAACATAGACATGAAAACTCTTGAGCACAGAGACAGGATGGGAAGAAGAAGAAATAAAAAATTATAGCTATGGGAAGATTAAAGGTACCAGTCTCAGGTGTTTCCCATTAAACACACTGTCATTTATTGGGTCATAAGCATCCTAAATATTCGGACACATTCCTTGCTTAATGTGCAGGTGTGTGTATGTAATCAGAGAGGAGAATAGCATCAAGAATGCAGAAGTCTAGTGGAGTCCAGAAGGAGTCTCTGCTAACACAGGGCTTCAGCAAAAGGCACTGAACTGTCAGTGTGCCGACACGCACAGGACCATTACGCACCTGGCCTGCATTCACAGGTGTTAGAGGATGGCACAGTGGCACGGGCTCTGGGTCCCTGCCGGCTTCTGACACTTGCTGGCAGAGACCTTGGGCAGTGTCCCTGAACACCTCAGCTTCTGCCTGGTGTGATGGGAAGAGGTGAGGGGATCACAGGGAACATCTGAAAGGTGATGTCAGTACAAGTTTGAGAGGTAGCCACCTCTGGCCGATGGGCAAAATTCTAAACTCTGAGGAAGTAGCAACAGATGCACAGTGAGGACAGAAAAGCGGGTGCTCCCCAGCTTACCATAGGTGAACATGCGAGGTGAGGTCAGCTCAATGTTGGGCAGGGCGCCCAGGTGGTTTAACACGGCACAGCGGTAGCCATTCTTCTGGGCGTAGTCGACAAAGGTGCGGATGTACTGCTTCTCACTGTGATTGGCAATTCCGGGACAGATAACCATGGTAATGTCATCTGCAGGGTGGACAAAGAGAACCCAACACAGTCAAGCCAATAGACAGTAGCATGCCAAATGGACACGAGCACACTCACTGGCTAAGAAACTGGAAGGGAAATTTAACGTGTATCTTTTCGCTCCGTTCACCGGGAGACAGCGCCTCTCTTCTAGCTAGAACTGTCTGCATCAAACCAAATATGCTGAACGGCAGGCTCCAAGCCACCATGTGCAGGCACTTAAAAAATACAATAAAACCACTACAAAAGTGAAATTAAAAATATCTATTTTGATGTTTACCAACAGATTCAAGAGATATAAAATTATTCATTCAGGTTGCTATTTGAATGTCCGAATATTACTCTTGGTTTTCGTATGAATGAGTAGAAAAAAAGAAAAAGGTCTTTGCACAGACCTCTTTGATCCCGTGATTTAATTTCAGATATTTATCATATAAAGAACTTGCACGGTCAGGGAGGTGGCGCAGTGGATAAGGCATTGGACTCTCAAGCATAAGAACTTGCACATATGCAAAACTATACATGTGTAATACAGACTGATGGAAAAAGACTGTAATAACCAATACATATATTGCCTCCAGGGTTATTGCTGGGGCTCAGTGCCTGAACTACAAATCCACTGCTCCTGGAGGCCATTTTTTTCCAATTTTGTTGTCCTTGTTGTTGCCATTATTGCTATTGTTGCCAATGACATTGTTGTTGTTGGATAGGACAGAGAACTGGAGAGAGGAGGGGAGACAGAGAGGAGGAGAAAAAGATAGACACTGCAGACCTGCTTAACTGCTTGTGAAGTGACCCCCGTGTAGGTGGGGGACCGGAGGCTCAAATGGGGATCCTTGCGCCAGTCCGTGCGCTTTCCTCCACGTGCGCTCAACCTGCTGCAATACTGCCCATCCCCCCAAATAAGCAATATTTTAATGACTGTTAATAATACTGAATGTGGGCTAGCTGTTAAGTCATTGTTCAATTATTAATTACTGCAATCTGAATGATGGACTATTATGTAGCTCTTAAAAGTAGTGAGACATTTTTCCATACACTGATATGGTGAGTTCTAATAGATACACAATGGGAAAAGCAAGGTAAAGAAAGAAATTGTAATATACTGTCCTTTGTGTGAAAGAACACACATTTTCTTTAAAATAAAAGTGGTATTTACATGATTCAACTTTATAAATGTCACTTCCAAAAGTTACAATAAACATAACTAAAAAATTCTATGCAATATGCATACAGAACTTTAAACACTTTATAAGTGTTGACCTAGAAATTCTAATTCCTGGAATCCTGCCTCAAATTGCAAGATTAAAGATGTATATCAGAGCTACTTGGAGTAACAAAATTGTCAAACAAGCTAAAATTGCCCAATAATAGAAGGATGATTAACTATGCTATGGCCTCAGTGCACAAATCATTTCCTTTCTTTTTCTTTTTTAAATCAGAGCAATGCTCCATCTGGCCCAAAGTGGTGTTAGGGTGTGAATCTGGGACCTCTGAGCCTTGGGCATGAAAGTCCATTGTCAGACTGTGATATCTCTCCCAGCTCCAGACACCACTAAAATTATGTTTTTAAGAACATTTAGATTTCAGTGATGTGGGAAAATGTTTATAACATGATGGACAATCACTATTTTTGAAAAACTATGTATTGAACTGTTAATCTTTATATTATCTTTATTTATTTGACAGAAACAGTCAGATATTGAGAGGAAGAAGGATATATATAGAGAACGAGACAGAGAGACACCTGCAGCTCTGCTTACTATTTGTGAAGCTTTCCCCCTGGAGGTGGGTTAAACTGGGTCTTGATCAGCAATTTGTTTGGCTTTATATGTTAACTCTCTTTTCAGCCACCAGGTTCCAGATGCTAGCATGTTGCCAACCAGACTTCCCTGGATAGACAACCCCACCAATGTGTCCTGGAGCTCTGATTCCCCAGAACCCCACCTCACTAGGGAAAGAGAGAGACAGGCTGGGAGTATGGATCGACCTGTCAACACCCATGTTCAGCAGGGAAGTAATTACAGAAGCCGGACCTTCCACATCTGCATCCCACAATGACCTTGGGTCCATGCTCCCAGAGGGATAAAGAATAGGAAAGCTATCAGGGGAGGGGATGGGGACAGAGTTCTGGTGGTGGGAATTGTGTGGAGCTGTACCCCTCTTATCCTATGGTTTTGTCAATGTTTCCTTTTTATATATAAAAAAACAAAAACAAGAAACTGGGTCTTTGCACACTGTAACACGTGCGCTCAACCAGGTGCTCTACCACCTGGCTTGGCCCCTGTAAGTTTCTAAAATGGGGATTCCATATATGGTCAGAAAAATTCATACAAAGGAAAAAATAAGCTGTTTTTCTTTGATGCAAGCATTTACTGTCTTCCCCACAACCACTTACTTCATCAATTCTTCCTGGAGACTAGGGTTATAAGACACGAGTGAGCACAATGAAGGATCAAAGTTTTGGGTCAGCAAGATAGCTCACCTGGATATACACCTGCTTTGTCATGTGCTCACCTGCAATTCAAACCTGACCACTGCCTCTTTCTATTTGCAAAAGTCAGCCCAGTGGCCTGAGAGGTGGTGCAGTGGCTACAGCACTTTCAAGCATGAGGTCTCAAGCTCAATCCCCACCACTGCATGTGCCATAGTGATGCTGTAGCTGGCTTTCTTCTCTTTCACTAACAGACAGAATCTTAAAATAATAAAATAAACTAACCTTAAAGAAAAAAAAAAGGGGGGGGGGGTCGGGCGGTAGTGCAGTGAGTTAAGCGCACATGGCGCAAAGCACAAGGACCGGCGTAAGGATCCCGGTTCCAGCCCCAGCTCCCCACCTGCAGGGGAGTCGCTTCACAGGCGGTGAAGCAGGTCTGCAGGTGTCTATCTTTCTCTCCCCGTCTCTGTCTTCTCTTCCTCTCTCCATTTCTCTCTATTCTATCCAACAACAACAACAATAATAACTACAACAATAAAAAACAAGGACAACAAAAGGGAATAAATAAATAAAAGGGGGGTTGGGCTGTAGCACAGCGGGTTAAGTGCACGTGGCGCAAAGCGCAAGAATCCTAGTTTGAGCCCCCGGCTTCCCACCAGCAGGGGAGTCGCTTCACAGGTGGTGAAGCAGGTCTGCAGGTGTCTGTCCTTCTCTCCCCCTCTGTCTTCCCCTCCTCTCTCCATTTCTCTCTGTCCTATCCAACAACAACGACATCAATAACAACAATAATAACTACAACAACAATAAAAAACAAGGGCAACAAAAGGGAAAATAAATAAATAAATATTTAAAAAAAGGAAAAAAGGGGGTCAGCTGGTGGTACACTAGGTTAAGTGCTGGTTAAGTGCACATAGTACAAAGTGCAAGGACCAACATAAGGATCCCAGTTGGAGCCCCTGGCTCTCCACCTATAGAGGGGTCACTTCACAAGCAGTGAAGTCTATCTGCAGGTGTCTTTTTCTCCCCGTCTTCCCCTCCCCTCTCAATTTCTCTCCATTCTAGCTAATAAAACAGGAAGGAAAAAAAAGGAATGGTCACCAGGACCAGTGGATTTGTAGTGGTGGCACCAAACCCCAGTGATAACCCTGGAGGCAAAAAAAAAAAAAAGAGAGAGAGAGAGAAATGAGACTGGAGTGGTGAAGCCCTGGTATTAACAACAACAAATCAAAATCTTGTCTCGTTCTTTTCAACTTCCCACCTTGAGAAGAGAACTGGTTAAATCAGATATACTTTAGTGGCAGAAGAAATAAAAGCTTTAGAAACAAGAGGGGAAAACAATCACTTCAATGGCACGGTAAGAGAATCAGTATTTGGAAAATCAGCTATAAGATTCAGAAACATGCCGTGGACTCCTGACCTCTTTGTGACTGTTTACTGGGACCCTGCAGTTCTGAGCCCTGGGGATTCGTACACCCCTGCAGATAGATAATGAACAACTGTGCAAATACATTTAGAGAGTGGCAGGGTCCAAGAAGCGTGAATGCAGGAGGACACAGTAGATTCACAGGGAAGGAATACCAGCTAGGGGAGTCAGGAGTCTGTCCCTCTGAGGTGACTTCTGAGCTGAGGCCTGAACGAAAGCCAGGTGTAAGTCTGGCACAGGCACTGCAGACAGAGGGAACACAAATGAACCCTGTGTCACCACCTACTCAGCAGTTCCAGGAACATTAAACAACTAAGAGCAATAATGCATTTACTGGACTTTACCCATGAATATTTACAGAGCTTCTATAAAAAGAGGCGCCTGACAGAAGGGAAACACAGAGCAGAGCTTGGACTGGGCTCGGTGTACTGCACCAAAGTAAAAGACTCTGGGGTGGGGGGGATTCAGGTCCTGGAACATGATGACAGAGGAGGACCTAGAAAGGGTTGAACTGTTATGTGGAAAACTGAGAATGTTACACATGTACAAACTACTGTATTTTGCTGTTGACTGTAAACCATTAATCCCCCAATAAAGGAAAAAAAAAAAGTGCCGGTGCCGGTGCCAGTACCTGTGCCTGTGTCTGTGCCTGTGCCAGCTACAGGACTGGAAAGCCACATTCTCCTGTAGGATCAAAACTCACTGCCTCTCCAGTCCTCCCTGAGAAGCTTCTCTAGTGAGTGCTCACTGTGGAGGCTGGGCAGAGTGACTCCAGGTTCCAGCAGCATCGGACACCCGGAGTGGACAGGAGCAGGGGGCAGGAACTCAGATCCCTGCGTGCAGGTGCAGCCCCAGTGTGTCTTCTTGTCCATGTAAACCTGCTTACCTGTCGCCCAGTACCAAGACCAGCTGATACCACATCTCTAAGCTTCGGGGCTCTTACTATAGTACTGGCCTTGTCTACGGCCATATCACCCTGAACATGCCTGATCTTGTCTATAGCACCAGCCTTTCAGGACAGGGAGATAAGAACATCTATACAGTGGCCTGGGAAGCAGCTTGCATACCATGGGCTTGCTAGCATGAGGCCTCCAGTTCGATCCCTTGTACCGCACATGCCAGAATGATGCTTTGGTTATGTGTGTGTGTTTCTCTCTCTCATAAATAAATAAGTAGAACTTTTTATAAAAGCATTTGTAGAATTATGGTGGTTATTAGGGGCAGAAGGGAGGCGTAGGATTTAGGTATGGCCATGGTATGGGGTCATACCCCTGTAATCATTAATCTTGTAAATCACTAATAAAAATTACATTAAACTTTTTAAAAATGTAAACAAAACAAAACAAACAAACAAAAAACCAAACCCAAACCCAAACCTACCAAAGCATGCGCCTATAAAGCACTTGGAGTAGGCCAGTTTCTGTTGCTGTCAACAAACTGGTGGTCTACTCCTGGGAAACCTGGGCTCCAAGTTCTTGTCCCAAGTTTCTGTACTTCACAACAGGACTAGAACACCATCTCCAACGACAGCTTCCATGAGCTTGCGGGTACCTGCTGCAGCGAGCACTGGCTCTCAGGTGTGGTGATTCAGCAAGTGTCCTATCAAGCCCTGGAGGGGATGGGAGGAGGCAATGGGACCAGCCCGGATGGGACTGTGCCCTGCTGCTGAGCAGTTCTTCTCCCTGAGTTATCACCTGACCATACAGCCTGCACCAGCTCACCTCCAACACAGTGTTCGGCCAAGGGCTCAAAGAGGTCGAAGGTGGAAGTGGCTCCATCCGACATGGTGATGAATTTGCGGTGCCCATATGGGTGTGGTGATCTCACCCTGCCCATCTTCCCATACAAGGCTGTCTGGATGTGTCCACTCTTCCCCCAGATCAATGGCGGGATGTATCTGAAGATGAAGGAGAGGAGAGGTCAGTATTCCCTGTGTTCCTTCCACAGCACTTGGAAAAAAAACCTTTGAGCAAGCCTTTCAACTGATTTAAGTATTTTCTCGGACAAACTGTACACAAAGCATACATATGAGCCTTTTTTACTACCTGATGTCCATGCCAGATTGACCCTCTTTTCTCATTGCTAGTAAATCCTGCATCAGATCAGCCTTAGAAATCGGCCAGGGACTGGGAGATACGTAACCCCACCGGGTGTACCTCACTGTGTACAAGGCTATGGGTTTAAGCCCTAGTTGTCACATGGGAACACCCCGGACAACACTGAGTGGAGAGAGCCCCATGGATGGTGGAGTCCTGCGATGGGGTATCTCCTCTCTGTTTCACCCATATCCCTTCCCTCTAAAATAAAAAATTGGCCCAGGGATAACACTCAGCAGTGATATTTTGTGCACAAGATCTTGTGTTCATTCTTTGGTGCTGCATTAAAATAAAGAAAAAGAGTGGTCGCATGGGCGGTGGCACAATGGATAAAGCATTAGACTCTCAAGCATGAGGTCCTGAGTTCAATTCCTGGCAGCACATGGACCAGAGTGATATCTGGTTCTCTCTCTCTCTCTCTCTTTCTCATTAATAAATAAATAAAATCTTAAAGAAGAAAAAAGACAAAAGAAAAATAATAAAAAGGAGAGAGTGTGAACACACGCTACTTGACAGAATCTGCCTCATTATCAGACAGGTGAAAGAGCATAAACAGCCAGCTAGCAGGATGCCTACACTCACAGAATGCTCACTTTCCTCCGCCTCCCACAGCCAGACAGCCCAAAGGCAGGAGCTACTCCATCATCAGTACAATCTGCTGTGTTCAGTCCCTGGAAAAGGGCACCAACGCTTCCAAGAGCCTGCAAGTACTGTGTGTGTGTGTGTGTGTGTGTGTGTGTGTGTGTGTGTGTGTGTGTGTCCAGAGAACATGCCAGAAGGGCAGGGCAGTGTCAATATTTGTTAATGGTGGGTAAAGACTTGTAACACCCTAATGACTGTCTTCAGTGAAAACACTGAGTGACTCAGGTGCTTGGTAGAAAGGCAAAAGTCACAGACTAGTGCATTACGGGGAGAACAAGGTGATCCAAGGTGCAACTAGGAAGTGATTACAGCTCACAAGCCCAGTGTAGGGTGGTCCCAGTCACCGAGCCTGCTACTGGTTTCTCTTCTGTGACTTTTAGCTGAGGCTCAAAGGTAGGGATCTGAGTTCTTTACAAATGAGAGTCATGATACAAAAGGGCAGTGGTCTGGGAGGTGGTGCAGTAGATAAAATGTTGAACCCTCAAGCACAAGATCCCAAGTGATCCCCCATCATTGCACATGCTAAAGTGATGCTCTGGCTCTCTTCCTTTCTCTGTCTCAATAAATCTTTAAAAAAATAAATAAGGATAAGGTCCTCTGTGTTAGACATCACATGCACACATTTTATTAAGTTCCCTTAACCTATTTTCTGCTTGTGTCTATATTTTTGAAAATGTGGTACCAGGTACACCTGGTACACCTCATGTACCACTGCTTCTGGCCAATTATTTCCTTTTTCTTATTTTCAGAGAAGAAGGGAGGGAGAGAGAGAGAGAGAGAGAGAGAGAGACAGACAGACAGACAGACAGACACAGACAATTACTCCACCATCTACAGAGTTCTCCCAGCACCACTGTTTCTGTGTAGCACCGGGGTATGAAGCCAGAGCCTCTTGTTGGCAAGGTGCACACTCTACTTGGTGAGCTACTGATATATCCCATGGCCTATCATCCTTATCAGGCCAGATGATGATAAACTAAACTACACCCCCCAGGTAATTCATTATATCCATACACATTTAAGGGAAGGGAATTGTTACCTTAATCAGGCCACTTCCCACACAAGCTTCCTCTTTGAGGGCAGGGAGGAGAAGGAAGAGTATTTTAAGACTCAAGGACAAGAAGCCACTTGCCAGCCTAACACAACAGGTGCAAATCTCAGTGCACAAGCCACAGTGGCAGCCTTAGGTGAGTAAAGGCAGGCGTTCAAGAAAAGAGCAGCTTGTGACAGTAACACAGGCTAGCTCACTAATGTCTTGACTGGACAACTGGATACTGGACAAGGTTCATTTATGTAATACTTTTTGCTGCCAGAGCCTAGCACCTGACTTTTTCCACCATTCCTGGTGAACTCCTTTTCTGTGTATGTTGTTCCCAAGCAGTGCCAGGGGCCCAAATCCAGGACCTTGTGCACAATTAAGTATGCACTCTACCTGGTGAACCATCACCCAGCACCTATTCCCTGTATAGGATTCAGATACAAGATTTATAAAGACTGCCAAGTCCTGTAATAAAATATGTGTGGGAAATGGTCCAGCAGCCCAAGGTCTCGAGCACCCCTGGAGGGAAATTCCAAGAAAACCGTGTTTAGAACATCAGTTATAAACAGAGATGTGCTGAGGATAAAGATGGCAGAGGGACAGGCTAAACTTCACTTGCTTTTCTCTTGAGCTTGTTTGGAAGACAATGTTATCTGGAAAAATGCAACAGAAGAATTCGGTCGGTCTTCCTTTTGGCTAGTCGTCATATATGAAGACACATACAACCATGTTGATGCCAGTCTCTTGATTCAAGGTCTGGGCATCTTCTCTGAATCCTTGCAGCAATTTCTCGGCCTCGAGTCTCATCCCATCCACTCTACTACTCACCACCTCTGGCAGAGGGCTAAGCCCCAAACCTGACCTCAGCGCCACCACCTTGGTGCTGCCAAGGGAGGACCTGATGGTCACCATACCTGGGACTGCTCTTGGGACTTTGGCCAGGACTCCCAGAAACCTACATAGCCTGGCTCCACCTCACACAGGCACACCTTGTGCTGAGCTATTTATAGCCCGGGACCTTTTGTTCAAGCTGTCTCTTCTGCCTGCAACGTGCTCCTCTCCTCTCACGGTCAATTTCCTCCTGACCTGCGAGCGCTTGTCTTTCATGGGTTGGTCCTGACAATGGCTGGGGGAGCTGCCCTTCTGGTGCAGGGCCCTATGCCCCCAGCACAGCTCTGTCCTAACACCTGGGGGGGCTCCACTGATTTCCATGCCCTTTCCAAGCACATTCTTTTCAGCTGCAGGAGTCAGGCACCATCACCTGGGTGTCTGTGCTCCTCAACAGGAGCCCCCCAGAAAACCTGCCAAGACAGAGCCCCACGTACAAATGCCATGCACCTTACTGATGTGAACTTGACCACAGTATGCTTGGGGCCTTAGCTCCATTGTCAGAATCTCAAGACTAGGCTGGGAGACAATTCTCAAGGGGTGTGTGTCTGCCTCAGGATCACTTGGGGCTCTCAGGTCAGCGTCAAGTCAAGTCTGCACAGTGGGAGCTTCACAATCTTTAATTTTGTCACAATGGCACCTATTATTAAAACACTTTTAAATTAACTTCAAAGCAACACAGCACTGGGGGTGAAAAAAGTGAGTCGGGGGGCAGCATTTCCTGTGGTGAGGTTCCTTCTATATGTTTTTGTTTGTTTAAATAACATCCACAGATTCCAAGATAAACAAAAGTTATCAGAACCAGTGTTTAATCACTTGATTTGGGTCAGGAAGGAAACCAGACAAAAAGGTAGTGGAATATTCTGAAATGTATGGAAACACTGGTTGACTAGAGAGATGCTGCTAGGATAGCATACAGAGGAATATCCTGTAACTATGCCTGCTTGCCTGCTAGTAACTGCACTGCTCCTGTCCTGAAAGCCCTTTGCCCACCAGGACTTAGAGACATCCAGCCCGAGGTCTGGGCCGGTCTGTGACTTGTGAGGTGTGCTATGCAGTAGTGGGTCTGGCCAGTCCTGGACCACCTTGCAGACCTGGGTCCACCACCCAGTGTGAACTGGCAGTTTGCAGAAGAGAAATACAGTTCATTGTCCTTACTCAAAAAAGACTCATCTTTCCCCAACTGATTCCACCTGTCATGTTTAATATATACCAAGTTTCTAACTAGATATCTTTTAAAATCTTTATTTATTTTTATGAGAGAGGCCAGAGCACTACCAGTTCTGGAAAATGGTGGTACTGGGGATTGAATCTGGACCCTCAGGCATGCAAGTTCTGTGCCCCCTGGTCCCTAATTAAATCTTTAGATTTCTTTCTTTATAGTTTTACTCTGGTATGTTGACTTATCCATTCCTATGCCAGAATGGCAATGCTTGAATTAACAAAGTTCTATGGACATTTTGAGAGTTAACAGTGCAGGCTTCCACTCTCCTGTCTGAAATTTTATTGACAGGATTTTGGCATTTTATTTTTGAAATGGACAACAGGATTAACTTATTCTATGAAAATGCTGACATTTTTTATTGGAAGTACATCAAACTTATATATAACCTTGGGGAAAAGTGACATATATATTTATTTATTTTTACCAGAGCACTGATCAGCTCTGGCTTATGGTGGTGTAGGGGACTGAACCTGGGACTTTGAACCCTTAAGCATGACAGTATGTTTGCATAACCATTATGCTATCTACCCCTGCCTGCGACATCTTTAAAGTGAACCCCCCCCAAAAAAAACACCCTGCGGCATGTGTCCACTCTTGAGGCTTTAATGCCTTCAGGTGTTACAGGGAACTCACGTCTCCAGGGAGATTTTACAAAGGCTATATACTTGAGTTGAAGCACCTGGGCAGGTCTTACTCCTAACTCCCCGAAAGCAGATGCGATGTCTTCCATTTGTTTATGTATCCATATGGTATGTGTCCACTGATGTGCTATGACCGTGGTTAATAAATGTTTGTTACTAGGAGAGAAGCTAGAGCACTACAGACTAGGAGGCCATCGCTGTGGACCTGTTTCTAACTGCCATCTGGCTTTTCCAGTGGAATCACCCTGTGGCAAAGCACACACACATGCTTGGCCTCTGGGGAGACACAGGGCACAGCAGCAAGGACAGTCGTTTGCTGGGATGTTTAGAGCAGAGTTGGGGGGGAGGCTGACTATTTTTCTTTGCCCCTTAGCGTCCGTGGGGTATAGATCCAATCACTTTATAGTGGGTGGCCCCATACTTCTTAGGCCTCTGTCTCCAGTACCTCTATATCAACATGGCAGGTGGGGCACACAGAGGGTGTGGAGGGTGTGATGGCCTACACTGAGCACCCCCCTGCAGTGAACCAATGTCTCTCTGCTGTTATTCCAGGACCCTCTGAGTTTCTACTAAGCACGAGCCTTTCGTTAACACCACAAAATCCAGATGCACCCATTTTAAGAAGGGAACATATGAGAGGCATCTGGGGTGGGAGGTTAGAGGAGGCTGGAGAGGGCAGGACCTGGGAAAGAACCTGGGGTGTACTTGTTATATGGGCAGCACCATCCCATTCAGAGGCCCAGGAGTGGGATGGGTAGGGCACCTTATTACCTGCACACGATGGGAGGCAGGGCCTCCCCAAAAGGAAGTTATGTGTGCCTCTGGGAGGACGAATCAATGGATGCCACATATATCCCCTATAATACGGTGGACTAATCTTTGGGTCTTTTTTTTTCCTTTCCCCTGCCTCCAGGGTCATTGCTGGCAGGGTCATTGTTAGGGCTTGGTGTCTACACTATGAATCTACTGCTCCTGGAGGCCATTTTTTCCCATTTTGTTGCCCTTGTTATTACTATTGTTATTATTGTTGCCACTGCTGCTGCTGTTGTTGGATAGGACAGAGAGAAATGATGAGGGGAGAGGAAGACAGAGGGGGAAGAAAAAGATAGACACCTGCAGACCTGCTTCACCACTTGTGAAGCGACCTCCCTGCAGGTGGGGAGCCAGGGACTTGAACCAGGATCCTAAAGCTGGTCCTTGCGCTCCATACCATGTGCACTTATCCCACGGCGTTGCCACTGGTCCCCCATCTCTGGGTCTTTTTAGTGTCCCTGATCAATCACTAAGTTCCAGTGTTGGCTTTCAAAGTCTCCTATCCCCAACCCTGGGCATAACTCGGAACTTTACATACTGCAAAACTGTGTATATATGGCTAGTCCGCAGCTGCTCCTGGCTTTACAAATACATCAGGTTGCGGCCAGTGTGTAGCTCATCTGGGAGGCTGTCTGCAAGAGTCCTCACCGTCACAGCACTAGGAGGAGCTTCGGTGCTTGTTGTCTCAGACCCCTCTGTCTGTCTGTCTCTCTCTCCTTTTCTAGCTGAAAAAAAATCCAATGGAGCCACTACAAAGTCCTGGGGAGGGGGGAGGGAGAGACTAGGGAAGGTTCACTGTGTTTGTGCACCAGCCTTTCCAGGCCCCAGAGGTCTCAGGTTCAGTCCCCGGCACCACCATTAATCAGAACTGAATAGTGATCTGGTCTCTCTTACTAAAATAAAACACATCTTAAGGGGGCTGGGTAGTGGCACACCCAGTAACGTGCACTTGTCACCAGGTGCAAAGACCCAGGTTCAACCCCTTGGTTTCCACCTGCAAAGAAGGAAGCGTGAACAGTGAGGTGGTGCACACTTCACCCTACTTCCCCCTTCCCTCTGAATGTCTATCTCTACCCAATAAAATAAAAACATGTTAAATTAAGAAAAATATCTTTAAAAAGTCTATCGTGTGAGCATTAGCATCTTCTGGTGCTGGCCATCTGTGGGGCTTTTAGAAGATGGGGTGCCCTGGGGGGCTCTCCTGATGTAAGGGGCTGCTTCCTGGTAAACAAGGGCTTCTGGGACAGAGCTGGCCATGTAAAAGCCGACTGAGATTTGAGACTTGGACTTGGGAAAGAACAAGACTATGATGTCCCCCCCGGGTGTGTGTGTGTGTGTGTGTGTGTGTGTGTGTGACTCAGGCCATCTGGGAACATCCCCTTCTCCCACCTTAACTGCTCTCTCCTCAGGGTCACTGCGTGTGTGTGTGTGTGTGTGCGTGTGTGCGTGTGTGTGTGTGTGTGTTATATCTTAGCCATGGCCGGACCCCAATCTAAGAGGGGAAACTATCAGTATGGCCCCTGAACATCCCTTGGGAAAGACCCTGCTGTCTGTAAGGGGGGCTCAGGCAGCTCCTCTGGGGACCAGCAGAGGGCACTGAGGTCAGAGCTGCGTTGCGTCACAGAAAAGTCCACTACCTGAAACTCAGGCCCATAGCGAGACACTCTGTGAGGGGCGCTCAGGCCCTGGCCTGCTAGAAGGTGCATGTGGGGGGCTTCCAGTTCCTCCTCCCTTCAGCCAGGTGGGCCCAATGTCAATAATATGTTTCCTTTGTGAGTGCCCCTACTGGGCTGGCAGGATACACCTCCCTGGTCCCCTCCGCTGCAGCAGGCCCAGGCATGCAACATACCCCACCATGTCACATCAGACCCACTGGGGAGGCCAGGCTTTGGAACACACACTTGGGCCTCTACTCTCAAAAGGCACGTGGAGTATTCAGCTTCCCACCCACTAACTGGCTCATCAGAAGAGGCTTTGAACTACCCCACACACACACACACACTGTAGGCTGTCCCCCGTTATACACCACTGCTGCAGCCAGATGTCTATTCCTGAATCACACGAGCCTGCCCAGGAAAATTCCAGTCCAGGGGCTATTTTCTTTCTGCCTAAAAAGGATTACAGGTGGCTGGAGGAAGCAGGAGAGGAATCGTCGTCGATTCCCTTCCTGTTCTGAAGTTGGTCTGAGTGCTGCACTGAGGCCCTCCGGTGATCCAGTCTGGACCTTCTCTAAGCAATAAAACACGTGAGATGGTCTGCCTCCTCCCACACCCACCAGGACTGCCTG
Source organism: Erinaceus europaeus (assembly GCF_950295315.1). Classification (NCBI taxonomy): domain Eukaryota; kingdom Metazoa; phylum Chordata; class Mammalia; order Eulipotyphla; family Erinaceidae; genus Erinaceus; species Erinaceus europaeus. Next base: position 55,424,676 of record NC_080181.1, on the reverse strand, counting down.
TGGGCCACCCCTCAGCCCAAGGCCACCTCAGTGCCCACTGGGGTGGGAACAGGGAGACGCTGAGAAGGCACGGGGCATTTGCCTGTTCCAGTGGGGAAACATTCTCCAGACATGTGATTCCTACATGTGAGAAATTCAGCAGCTATAGGAGACAAGAGCAGAAAGCCCCCAGGGTCCCATCAAGAGACGTGCACTGGCCCCCACTCTGGGCACAGCAGAATGTATTCTGAAACCACAAATCTGCTAATGTATTCGGGATTGGCAAGAGAATAGAACAGTCCAGACTATGCCTACGTGTGTCTGAGCAGCAGTGGCATGTCCACAAATGGGGTAAAGGCATGCTGTTTGCTGTGCTGGGCACAGGGCAGCCAACAGGGAAAGATCAGACTGCAGCCACATTTCATACGGGGTAAATCCTGGGGCGGACCAAACACTTTAAAATTGAAAATGAGACCACACACAGTCCAGAAGAAAGCCTGGGGCTTTACAAATAATCCAACACAAAGACATCTCTCCCGAGGAAAGGCAGACCTTTAAAAAAAAAAAAAAGAAAAGATGGAAAGATTTGACTAGGCAAATATTTTTTTTAAAAAAATTCTGCATGGCAAATACCACCAAGAACAAAGCCAAAAAAGGAAACAAACTGAGAACAAATATTTGCAGCTCCTTCTACAAAGGGCTGATTTCCCTAGGGCACAAAGGGCTCTCTCAGATGGTTAGGAAAAAGCCCAATGACCATTAGAATACTGGGCGGGCTACCAAGGATAGAAAAGGAAATAAAAATAGCTCCTCAGTATGGAAAAAGATGCAAAGTCTCCTTCCTATGAAACATGCAAATTAAAGTCACGGTAAGGAAATTCTTTTTTACTTGCCAGGTTGGCAAATGCCGGCAAGTAGAAGAACCCTTTGCTGGGGTTCTAGTCTGGGAGGACAGAGCCATGTAGTGCTGAAGCATTTTCCCACACACACACGGGGGCTGGGGGCAGATGCCGCTTCCAGCTTCTCCTCTTCTGACACATGTGCATGATGCTGCAGATGCAAAATTCACAGTCACCCACGGTGGCAGCTGAGAGCAAGAACTGGCCAAACAAATGCACGTCCACTGCGGAGACACTCACTCTCCTCACACCCTGCCCCCGTCATTACTTTTTCAGGTATGCAGAGACGGAAAGAGACAGGACGAGAGACACGCTGCACTGCAGCTTCCCCTCGTGCCACTGTGCTCCCAAGCAGTGTACTGGGACTGGGACTGGGACTGGGACTCGGACCCGGACAGAGTTCAGTGCAAAGTAGGCTCCCCCACCCCTGGGTTAGGAATCCTGCGGGGCTCTTACAAATACTGCACTGTCAGAAAAGTCATGGTGCATTTCTGCATAGGCAAACATAGAAACATATGTCATGACTTTTCCAACAACCCAACGCATTAAAAAGAAATAAATAAAAAAACGAGCTATCCAGGAATTAGGGGGGCATGAGCTATGCTATACACACTATTATAAATTTACCCCATAAATGTAGGAGCCCCTGACAGTGGTGGGAGTGTGGAGGGAGAGAACAAGGTGAGTGAGCCCATGGCTGGTGAGAGACCCAGTGGGCAGGCGCTGTCTTGAGCAGGGCGAGCCTGGAGCAGAAGCATGGAGGGAAGGAAATGATGCAGCAGAGGACACAGCTCCAGAAAGATGAAAGAAAGAGGCCTCTGTTGACGGCTGCGGGTTAGCCCCATGGAAATGACCACACTCCTCTGTTGCATAAGAACACGGGAAAATATTTCCTCAAAGAGTCAGCAACCCCGCCCTTGTGGAAACTGGCAGCAGCTGAGGCACCAAACCATTCTTACCCACACAAGAGAATTCACAAAACCACAGAGAAAAACATGTTCTAGAAAATTCTCCTAAAGCAGAGTTCTGGTCTCTTCACACATGATGGACAAACTTGAAAGGCAGGGCTGGTGTCACTGCTTATACTCTGGCTGACAATGAACTACATGCAACGTTCCAAATGAGGATATGCTTATTCAGAGTCCTCTTATTTTTAAAAGATTTCTTTTCTTTTTTCCTCCAACATTATTGCTGGGGGCTCGGTGCCTACACCACGAATCCACTGCTCCTGGAGGCTGTTTTTTTCCCCTTTTGTTGCCCTTATTGTTTTATTGCTGTTATGGTTATTATAGTTGTTGTTAGACAGGTCAGAGAGAAATGGGGAGAGGAGGGGAAGACAGAGAGGGGGAGAGAAAGATAAGACACCTGCAGGGACCGGGTGGTGGTGCACCTGGTTAAGCGAACATGTTAGAGTGCTCAAGGACCCGGATTCAAGCCCCTGGTCCCCTCCTGCAGAGGGAAAGCTTTGCAAGTGGTGAAGCAGGGTTGCAGGTGTCTCTCTTCCTCTCTCCCCAACTCCCCTACCCTCTCGATTTCTGGCTGTCTCTATCCAACAAATAAAGATTAAAAAAAGAAAAAAAGAAAAAAAAAAAAGAAAGACAGACAGACACCTGTAGACCTACTTTACCGCTTGTGAAGGTGAGCCCCCTGCAGGTGGGGAGCCGGGGGCTCGAACCGGGATCTTTATGCGCATCTTTGTACTTCGCGCCATGGAAGCTTAACCCACTGTGTACTGCCTGACTCCCAAGATTTATTTTCTTATTTATGAGAGAAGGTGAGAGGAAGACAGAACCAGGGCATCACTCTGCACATTTGATGCCAGGGATCAAATTCAGGACCTCATGCTTGAGAGTCCAACACTTTATCCACGTGCCACCTTCCAGATTGCCTTTTAATTTTACTGAACTTTTTTTGGCCATCAGGAGTAACACTGGGGCTCAGTGCCTGCATGACGTCACCACTCCTGAAGGTCTTTTTATTACTAGTGATTTAATAATGATCTACAAAATTATAAGATAACAGGGGTACAACCTGACTCCCCCAGGTAAACAACCTCACCCATGTGTCCTGGAACCCCTAATCTCCAGAGCCCTGTCCCACTAGGGAAAGACAGAAACAGGCTGGGAATATGGATCAACCTGTCAACACCCATGTCCAACGGAGAAGCAATTATAGAAGCCAGACCCTTCACCTTCTGCACCCCTTAGTGATCCTGGGTCCATACTGCCAGAGTGATAAAAAATAGGAAAGCTATCAAGGGAGGGAATTGAATACGGAGTTCTGGTGGTGGGAAATGTGTGGAATTTTACCCCTCTTATCCTATGGTTTTGTTGATAGTTTCTATTTCTTATTTCATAAATAAATGAAATTAAAAAAATTTTAAAAGTGAAGTAGAGAAATACTTTATTTCTTTGAAGGCCAAGTCTCTGTATCTGAAAGTGCCTGTCTCACCTCACCTCACCTCACGCTGGCTCACTATGGCAGGTGTGGAGCAAGCGCAGCAGCCACTCCACCTGGAGCTTCTGAAGGCCTCGCTCCACTCACCTACAGTCTCTGCCACCACTGGGTCACCACCTGGTGCCCGTCTTCTCGTCCCTTACGAATCTTCATTTCTGCTTCTAAAGCTCTTCTTGGTCCCTTTAATATTATAATATACAACTGTAATTTATATAACATTATAATTAATAACGTCCCCCTTTAATATTCTCTCCTTTGTGTCCCACAAGGCGTATCTTCGGAGTGTGCTCACTGATGCATCCTTCAAGTCTACTTTGGTTCACTGAGTTCCATCCACTTCCTCTTTCCTGCCTGTTGTGTATCTTTGTCTTTCATGTTCAAAGCTTCCTCACACTGTGTGACCCTAGCTTGGCTTTATCTGTTGTAGTTCAAGGCACCAAAGTCTGAAGCAGAGCTCTGTCCCCATAGGCAAGGCCTGTCAACCTCAATATCCTCAAATAACAGCAATAACCTCAAACAACAGCAGCTCTGGGACCTTTCTCTTGGCTGGTCCCCAGAAGGGGGTCTCTCCATCTAGAACCTGCTAGGGAACAGTCCTCGACATCCTCGGGCAGACTGGCTGGCCTGGTGCCTCCCCCACCCTCATGTGTTAGATGGAGGCAAGGCATGTTCCACAAACTGCAATGTCCTGCTAAATTCCAAGCCCTATCCTCCAAGGTACCTGGAACCTCTAGTCCTTAAGTCTGCAGATCAGCCTGATTCTTGGAGCCCTCACCCACCATTGGGCGTGGACTTCAGTTTTCTTGGGTCTTTCCATGTCAGTTCCCACTTCTCCACCTGCCTCTCATTCATTTTCCCCCTCCTATTTATTCTCTATGTGCTTGAGGAGCGTGTCTTTATAATCCCTTGTCATCATTTTAGTGGGGATCCAGAAGCACTGGAGACAAATGTCTTCAGCTTCTACTTTTCACCAAGTCTTTCAGATCTGTTTTTTGTTGAAATGATTTCTTTCAGGGCCAGGCGGTGGAATACCTGTTTAAGTGCACACATTATAGTGTGCAAGGTCCTGGGTTCAAGCCCCTGGTCCCCACTTGCAGGCGGGAAGCTTCATGAGTGAAGTAGGGCTGCAGGTGTGTCCGTCTTTCTTGCTCTCTACCTCCCGTTTCCTTTCAATTTCTGGCTCTCTCTATCTGATAAATATAAGTTATGAAAAAGGTTTTTTTTTATTTTAATGATACAGACGGAAAGGAAGAAGGAAAGAAAGAAAGACAGATAGATAGATACTGACCACAGCACTGCTTAGCTCGGGCTTATGGTGTTGGGGACTGAACCTTGGACCTTAGAGCCTCAACATCTTGTACGTGGCCACTATGGTACCTCTTCAGCCTATCTGCTGCTTTTTACCAGTGCACTGCCAGGGAATGGACCCACATGGTCTTGTACTGGCTCAGCAGCTTCCCTGGCAGTTTTTTATTCAGTAATATCGAGGGTGCGGGAAGCCACCACAGCCCTGCTCCACCATCCATGGAGCTTCCTCCGTGATGTCTACTGTACTACCACATAGGTAGCAGAATCTGAACCTGGGGCCTCACACATGGGAAGGTATACCTGCTACCTGCTTGAGCTATCCTCCAGCCCCTTCTGGCGGCTTGCCTCCCAGAGCATCAGTACTCAGCACACCCACCCCAGTGGCTGCGCTGGGAGCTGCATGTCTGGCCTCCAGCTCATACCTGAGTTCACAGCTGCCACCTGTATGTACACCCCACAGAGTGAGTGGCCAAAACTGACTTTCCCTGAAGAAACAGTTTCCTCATGGAGTTCTCTAGCTATGCCGATCACTAGGTCCTCTCCGCCTTGGTATTGTCTGTAAGTCAGTCCTCCCCTCCAAGGTCCAGGCCTATTCCTCCATCCATAGCACACGCTGTTCAACCCTGACAGTTCATCTCCATCCCCTATCTCTCACCTCCCTACAAATGCTCACGTGCTCTAGTACAAACTTCCTTTCTGGAAAACTGGCCTTTCCTCTCACGCCAGGAGACCTGGTGCTCACGGCCATAGCTGGACATCTCGTTGCAGGGCATCATGCCATTGGGACCTGGCCAGGCCAGTGATGGAGCCAGAAGCACAGCAGCAAACGAAATCAAGGGCACAGTGGGCTAAGGCCAGTCGGCCAGTGCGGCGGCGGGTCAGGCAAGCGATGTGGAGATCTGCAAATTGGTGGTCTCCCTTGTCATCTCACTGGAGCGGAACTGGGAGTGTATGGCCCCTGGGACACAGGGGATGTATACATGTGGGTGGTGAGAGCAAAAGCCAGCCCAGAAGTGCTAGCTGAAGTGAAGGGCTCTGACGGATGGCATCAGCGCTCTGGGCCAGCTTTTTCAGACGGAGACAGAGGAGGGCGGAGATACTGCAGCACCGAAGCTTCCCGCAGTGTGGTGGGGACCAGGCTTGTGCCTGGGTTGGACACAAGCAAAGCAGGCACACTCCCAGATGAGCTATCTTGCCAGCCTCCACACTGATTTTTTTTTCCTCAGGAAAACCCACTTTTATGAGAGAAAAAGAATGAAAGAGGTAGGGGATAAAGAAGGAGAGAGATGTGGTCCGGGAGGTGGCGCAGTGGATAAAGCATCGGATTCTCAAGCATGAGGTCCCGAGTTCAATCCCCGGCAGCACATGTACCAGAGTGATGTCTGGTTCTTTCTCTCCTTCTATCTTCATGAATAAATAAATAAAATCTTAAAAAAAAAAAAAAAAAGAGAGAGAGAGAGAGACCGAAGCACAATTCCCCATCCACGGAGCTCTCTTTGGCACTAACTGTGGTACTCCCATGGGGCATAAGATATCAAACTCAGGGCCTTATGCAAAGTAAAACTTACCCACTGAACTATCTCCCGACCCTGGACATTATAGGATATCTACAAAACAGGCCCACTTCCTGCTCCTGAATATCAGACCAACTATCAGTCCACTGTAGACTGAGAGGGACCCGAGTGGGTCTAATCCCAGGTAGGCATATAAAGTAAACTAGGTTTCGATGAAGTCATCAACAGAAGATCCAGTTAAAGATTGAGCTATTACGCCCAGATGGTCCTGGAGACTAGTCTGGGACAGACTGGAGAGGGTGGTTTGGCAAAGTAATACCCACAGGTCACCCTATGTGCTCTGCTGACACACAAGGACATGTAACACTGTAGCATATGTTTTTGTTTTTTGTTTGTTTGTTTAGAGGACAGAAGGAGCTCTGAAAAATAACCCTAGGCATCAAGAATGGGGCAACAGGTTGGCAATATCTTTTTGGAAACTGGGAGGGGTAGCTCTCAGGAGTGCTGGAACTAGGGAGATGAGCCTCCTTCCCTCTCAACTAACTCGAGGAACTCTTGAAGAATCTTGATTCTGCATCCTTTAGGTATTTTATCAATTCCCACATAAGGAAGGCACTGAGTCTCCACCAAGAAGTGATCATCTTCACCTGGCTTACAGAAAGTCACCATCAACTCCCCTTGGCCACCCAGAGTCAGTGCAGGAGGTTCACAGGAGGAAGTGCTTGTGCTGCTTGGCTGGCCTCCCGGGCAAGTGACCCGCGGGTCCAGAGATAACACAGGTAGCAGCCAGCAAGAGTCATGCCAGGCTGCGGTGACTCAGTACCCAGTTCTAAAGCACACCCACTTATATAAACCTCCCCATTTGAGGGTAGAAGCGGGTGAGTAAAAGACAGGGTGACCCACTCCCCCTTGTTTGTCTGGAAAACCCCACATTCTGAGAACCTACCTGATCTGGGAAGATTGAGATGTCTGGCCAGTCTGGTGACAGAGGACAGTGTCCCAGATTTAGCCACTCAACCTTCACACCTCGACAGTTTGGGTTTTGGCTGTTTCATTAGCAATTCAAGCAACTTTCAGATGAAGTCACCAGAAAAACAGGACCTCAGGATGTAACAGACCAATACTGGCCTCACTCAGGATAATTCTGTCTTTCCAGAATGCCCCTCCTATGCAAGTTTCAGGCAAATGTGTCTCAAGTCTGGTGTGTACATACAAGTGTATGGGAGGCCACAGATGCAGTGACCAGTTAATAGCTTAGCACGAGGCTCTAAGGAAATATTTGCAGAGTTCTGAAAACAGGCAAAATAAGGTCAATGGAATCAAGAATCAAGGCTTGGCAATTAGGAGTTTATCCCATAAAAAGGACAGAGCTTTTGTGTTCAGCCAAGGAGGAAAGGATTTAAATCTGATCTGGAATGTCTTTGTGAGCAGGAGGGAATTAAGAGGAGTTTAAGCCCAAGGTAATAAAACTCTTTTTCAACTTTGACTCGAGATAAATAAGTTGTGGTTGCAGAGCTTTACTTGGGGGTGGTGGTAGCAGAGGGGACAGCTGAACTGGAGTGGGTTGTCTGCATTTCCAGTGTTTCATCTGAGGTTGAGAAAACATTACTTTTCCATACCCCAGCCCCTCACCCTCGCTTCCTCGTTGGGCCTGCAAATTGAGAGCCCGCGTTAGCTGAGGAAGGGGCTGATGATGGGGAGACCTTTCAACGGTTTTTTTTTTTTTATAAAAAGGAAACACTGACAAAAACCGTAAGATAAGAGGGGTATAACTCCACACAATTCCCACCACCAGATCTCCGTATTCCCATCCCCTCCCCTGATAGCTTTCCTATTCTTTAACCCTCTGGGAGTATGGACCTAGGATCATCATGGGGTGCAAAAGGTGTTAGGTCTGGCTTCTGTAATTACTTGCCTGCTGAACATGGACGTTGGGAGGTCGATCCATACTCCCAGCCTGTCTCTCTTTCCCTAGTGGGGCGGGGTTCTGTCAGTGGGGGTTTTATTTGAGTTTGTATTCTGGCAATTGAGCAGAGAAAAGGCGACCACAGAAGAGGAACCTGGGAAAGGTCTGAGGGTTTTGAGAATCCTCTTAGGAGTCTCTGAAGTAGCTTCTAAGAGGAAAGGCTCAGAGAAGGCACCAAGCAGAGTTTAGCCTATCGTTGTTTTGGGTGTGGTATTGGAATATGGGTGACCCTCACCCCCAAGTTGCAGGCATCCTCAACCCACAGAGAACAGTAACATCTGGCTATGACTAATATAGGAAGCAGCTAGTTACAGAAGACAGCTATTACATTTGAGTCTCGGGGGGGGGGGCAACATGTGCCTGTGGCTTTGTCCACATTGCCCCTCTTTCCCCAACCCTACAAGGGCTCTCAGATGTCAGTGGCACCCCACAAACACACCTCAGTGATTGCCAAGTAGCTAAGTTTGCCATCACGCTTCCCCTCATCTTCAGCTAAACCACGGCCCGCTGACAGGCCTGCTAATGAATGAAGAAGCAGAAGGCAGTTTCCCACAGAGGAATTTTCAGAGCAGCCTTCAGAGCAAGGGAACCTGCCACCTATCTTCGCTTTTGAACTTGGACCTGGTGATCAAAACTGCAGCCAGGCCCCAGGGGAGAAATGAAGCTGCAAGTCAACTGAGTGCGTGGAGAGTGGGTCCCTTGTCTTTCCCTTGCTGACTCATGGGGGATATGTTCAGAGACTCCCAGTGTAGACGTGGAAACGCAGGCAGTATCTAATCCAATAAATACCAGGGCTGCCCTGATGTACAAACCTGTGGTCAGGCTTAACTGAGAAGGTAAGCACTGTAAGAAAATAACATTAACAACAAGTACTAAGATCAAACAAATTAACAACCTACAGTAAGGAAGATCCTGTGACTGTGTTTCTCTCTCAAATCATCTGAGGCAGTGTTTTTTTTGGTTAACTGTAGTTGACAATGGGTAACTGAAACCCCAGAAAGCAAAACCACTGATGGGGGGAGGGAACCTCTGTACCTGGGGCTTCCCCGATGTAAGAGAAAATCAACAAACTCATCTACTGGGTCATGCACACAGTCCGGCGCACGACTTGCATACAAGAGGCTTCAGGTCTGATGCATGGCGCCCACAACAGCCAGAGTTGAGTGATACTCCGGTGAAACATAAATAAATAAAACCTGTCTTCTCTCAGAGACAGGGTAATGACTTTCCAGTACTCAGAACTCTGTGAGAGCTGGAGCTAAAGACACCCCAATTTCTTAGAGCACTGTGAGCTGCTCTGATTGTGTGACCCCAAGACAGTGTGGTGTCTTCTGCCCAAGCACACATGGTGTTTGTCGAAAGGGGAACAGGGCTCACCTACGCCTGTCCATGGGAAAGCAAAAGGGAAGAGCACAGGCTTAAGATCGAGAACTGCCAGGAAGCCTGTTCCATCATGTCCAGTGTGTGGCTTTTTATTTCAGGCACGAGTATGCCACAGATGAGTTAAGAGTTAGACACAAGTTTCATAAGACAGGGAGAAGTGCTAACTAGATCTAGCATCTCCAGCTGGGGGAACACATGCGACTCATTCAGACTGCAGAGGCGTCTGGTGGGGGGAGGCAGAGAAAGTCTCCCAGAATAGATGCTACTTGAGTCTTTCTCACAGAAGAGGCACTTTACTGGGGAGTGGAGGGGGGCTGGTTTGCCACTTACGGCAAAGGGAGGATGCTCTGGGAACTTGGGGTCACATGGTAGCATCTTTGGTTGCTGTCTGCTTGATGAAACCAACTAGAGTGGTATGGACAGATGGGTCGAATGCAGGGAGGCAACCTGGGTGCTCCTGCAAAAGCCCTAGGGAGTGGCAGCGACAGGTGAACACACTTGTGTTCTGCGGTGATGCTTCAGACGTGTGCATTTCACTATGTGGAAATGACAGAAGTCCTTAAAAACCAAACACAGGCCTGGTGGTGGTACATTCAGCATCGTGCCAGTATCGTGCCCACACTACCATCAGCAAGGACCCAGATTCAAGCAAGTCCCTGGTCCCCATCTGAATGAGGAATGCTTCACAAGCACAATGCAGTGCTGCGGGTGTCTCTTTCTCCCTTTCCCCTACTGCCGCCTCTCTCTCAATCTCTCTAGTGTCTCTACCCAAAAAAGAAAGGGGGAGGAGGGAGAAAAGCAAACAAAAATGGCCACTAGGCTCAGTGGACTCATTGTGCAGGCACCAAGCCCCAGCAATAGACCCAGTAGCAATAAAAATAATAATAAAATAAGATTTAAAAAAAGGAAAATCCCAGGACATAGGGGATGACAATAGGCTAGGAGAAGGGAGAACATGCAAAACCTTTCTCTTTATTTTATTATTTTTTACCAGAGCACTGCTCAGCTCTGGATTATGGTGGTGAAGGGGATTGAACCTGGGACTCTGGAGAGTCTCTTTGCATAACAATTATGCTATCTACCCCCACCCCAAACTTTTCTCTTTAGACTCCTATCTTGTCCTTGTCACCAGGGCCCCATCCATGGGGGAAGGGGGACTCTCGCCTCAAAGCAAAGTCCTCCAATGCTTGGTGACAACACAGTGATCCCAGACTCAGGACATCAGAGTCTAACACCTCGCAGCAGTGAAGCTGCTTCATTTTACACTGGAGGGAACAAGGGCCACAGCAGTCATTTAGCACAGTCTCAAAGCCAGTTTGGAAGCAGAAGAATTAGGCTTGTCTTCCTAGTCTAAACGTCTACTTAAGCTTTTAAGTAGACATGAGTGCTACCAAAAGCCACTAGAAGATTAGGCATTATGGCTGGGACATAGCTCACTTAATAGATCACACACTTAACCAAGCATGAGGTCCTAGGTTCGAATTCTAGCACCACATGGGGAAGATGATGACACCAGGAGAGCTAGAGTCTATGAGAGATAGCCACACATTTAAAATGCAGTAACATAGGGAAAAAACATAGGTGGAACATGAAATACTCTGGAGGTATGCTACATAAAGAATATATTTAATCCAGTAGTTGGGTGGTAGCGCAGCAGGTTAAGCTCGCGTGGTGCAAAACGCAAGGACCGGCGTAAGGATCCCGGTTCAAGCCCAGGTGGTGAAGCAGGTCTGCAGGTGTCTGTCTTTCTCTCCCACTCTGTCTTCCCCTCCTCTCTCCATTTCTCTCTGTCCTATCCCGCAATGATGACATCATTAACAACAACAATAGTTAACTACAACAGTAAAAAACAAGGGCAACAAAAGGGAATAAATATTTAAAAAATAATAAAAAAAAGAATACACTTAATCCAAAAATTAGTACCGCTGTGTCTTTCCTCCCTCTGTCTCTCTCCCCATCTAGATATGTCTGTGGCACACTAAGAGTTAATTCAGGTCTCCAATACCACCCCTGCCCCCCACCACCCCCTGTTTCTGAGTCTTGTGTGAAACATCTGTAGGAAGGAAGAACACACAGGACTACCGCCCAGGCTGTGCCACCATGAAGCTTTGAGGAAGATAATTAGGACAATTAGATATGGTTTGTGTGTGCTCCAGTTAAACTTCCATTACATTAAAAAAAAAAGGGGGGGGGAGTATACAGTGTTTTTTTATTCAAAAAAAGATGGAGGTTTGTACTGCCACCCTTATTGGCTCCTAATTCTGAACTGAACTTTGGTCTGTGTGTGTCACTGAAAGCAAACACTTGTGGAAAACAGCAGCAGTAATAATCAAGGTAAATACTGATCTGTTGCTAAGTGAACAAGATACATCATCACATCTATGTAAAGTCTTCCTCCAGACACTAAAAGATTGGCCTCTGATGTGCCTTTGGAAGGCAGCGTGAGGAGGAAGGCTTGCTCCTGTCCTCTGAACATGTTTTCCCTGCTCCTCTTTCAGTAGCTTTCCTTCCTTCCTTCCTTTTTTCCCTTGCACCTGTGCAGCAGGAGGAAATGCCCTGATTCTGCACATGGGTCATAATAAGTGGCAGGGTCACCAAGACCCACTATCACATGCCAGGGTGGCACACTCAACTCTCTAGCCTGGACAACTGTTGATGAAATCTGCAGACAGGCTTCCTCTAGGGAAGAGGCTTCAAAGCCCCAGGAAAAGCACTTTCACCCACAACAGGCATGACTCATGCCTTCCCCTTCCATGTCTGGGAGGCTGGTTACAGAGACGCGGCGGAGAAAGAACATCAAGGACAGCAGCCCCCCAAAAGAGGGATTGAAACAGAAAGAGGGCCATGCTGGGGCCAGGCCTGCTGGACCCCACCCACTTCTCTCCCTGGATCCCCCAGCAAAGTTCTGTCTACCTCCCCTTGGACAAGAATTGGGAACTGGAGAAACTTTTGAGTCTCTATCTGTGTTACTCCCAGTACTTCTAATTCCATACAACAGGAGGGAAAATAAGTGCTGGCCTCAAAGATACTGAGAGAGTTAAAGGGTCTACTGTCTTCACATGAGAGACACCCCGCAAATCTGAAATGCAGTAACATGGAAGCACAGGTGTAACATGAAAATACTATAGAGATAAGCCGATACATTTAATCCAAAAATTAGAATCTCAACTAGAAATAAAATTGGGGGAGGGCAGGAGATAAGCTTACCAGGACAATACATCCCTACTATGCCTGATCCCCACATGGGAGCACCATGGGCAGTGCGGAGGAATCCAGGGATGGTGAAGCAGTACTCTGGCCTCTCTTCTCCCTAGGTGTGTGTCTTTGTCTTTGTCTTAGGATACAGGATTATGCTGGGGAGGCCACTCAGTGGTAATGTGCATAAACAAGGGCTCAGCTCATTTGTTCATTCCCTTACATCATATTTAAAGAAAGCAGTTGGCTAAAAGAAAGGGGGAGGGGGGGAACTCAATTTTGCCTTCAACCAGCTGTCATGTTCAAGTCCGACATCTTGGAAGTTATGGTCAAGTCACATTCTGATGTATTCTAAGGGGGCTGGGTGGTCCTATAATCAAAGGAAAGAGTTTTGGAAAGAGATAGTTTCTGGGTAACTTGGTTCTTCATCCCAGCTCAAGCCACAGCTAAGTGCTAAGCCAGCATCAGTTCTGCCTATAATCTCAGCTGACCTTCCTCCCCAATGTAGGCTTCTCCAGGAAGGAGTGTAAGATCTAGCTTTCAGTATGGAAGACAGATAGGACCCAAAAAACAATTCTAGGTCTTTATTTTTTTTTATTTATTTTTTAATGATCCTGGCTAAGTATGGCTTCTCTGCTAGAAATGGCAACAAGGTATTTGATTAAAGGACTAGAACAAGATTTCTACATCTTTTTGAAAATGACTACTGCTTTCTGCAGTCCTCATTACAAATGATGAGGCCACATTTCCAGGCAACAAAGCTGTGATGCAGCTGTCTTTCCAAAGGATTCAAACACAGGGTGTGGGTGGACAGCATAATGGTTGTGCAAAGAGACTCTTAGGCCTGAGGCTCTGAAGTCCCAGGTTCAGTCCCCTGCAATACCATAAGCCAGAGCTGAACAGTGCTCTGGTGGAAAAAAAAAAAAACTTAAAAGGTGTGGTAAGAGGTAGCACAGTGGATAAAGTATTGGATTCTCAAGTGTGAGGTCCCAAGTTTAATCCCTGGCAGCACATGTACCTGAGTGATGTCTGGTTCTTTCTCTCTTATATTTCCCATGAATAAATAAATAAAAATCTAAAAAAAAAAAAAAAAGAATTTACACACACACACACACACACACACAAAACAAAAAACAAAAGATTCAAACACTAGACTTCTATAGAGACTGTGGCTATTTTAACACCAGCACCCCAGCTATGTGCACAGGTGCCTTCAGGACACAGTGCTGGGAGGTGTGCTCAGAATGTCCCATCAGAAGGTGGGCCAGCGGCTACTCACTCTTTGGTCAGAAGAGGACAGGACTTGAGCAGAAAGCGTGACAGACCCGAGTCCTGGAAGTAGAGGTCAGGCGGGGCTGTGGGGCTCTTGAGATTCAAGCAGCGGACGATCACATAGAGCACGGCAGCCACAGCTGCCAGCTTCACGCCGTCAAACACAGCCGGGAGCTCGGGGGTCTCCAGCATGGCATTCATCTTGACCTGGGGACAGAGGCACAGGCCTGCAGTTAGAAGATCAGGGGGGGGGGGGGTGAGGCAGAACCCACAATGCAAGAGGACAGAGTCAGCAATGACACATCGCAAACTGCATGTATCACAGAGTCAGACAGTCCATGATCAAGCCTAGGAAACTGGACAGGGTGTTGGCTTCTCTCTCTTGTTTGCTATCAGGGTTTTTGCTGGGGCTTTGTATCTGCATGACTCCATCACTACTGGTGGACTCTTCTTTTTCTTTGATAGAAAGTGAAAGACTGAGCAAAGGAGAGACATACAGCACTGCTTCAACATTTGTGAAGCTCCCCCTGTGCATATGCTCCCATATAGTGACTGGGCGCTGGAAGCCAGGTCCTCTTTTAGACGGCAGAGTGTGTACTCTACTGGGTGAGCTATCTCCTAGCCCCTTGCTTTCTGACTTCTAACCTGATGCTGGGCAATAGGCCCACAGCCTTGTGTGCAGGCAAGATTGCTGAGCAGTCATCACAGCACTGCTCCTAGTCCAGGGAGCTCCCCCAGCATTGTCCATGGTGCTCCCATGTGGTGCAAGGCTCAAACTGAGGACTCCATACAGAGGAAGGCATGTGCTCTACCCACTGAGCCAGCTCCTGGCTGTTGGTGCTTGTTTTGAAGCACCATAAGATAAGCAGAGTGGAAAATGCTGAACTCACATCCACTAGAGGCCAGGGAGGCTCAGGGCAGGAGTGGCTCTGGGGTTTCTGTTCCCGGGCAGCAGGGCATCTCTGTGGACTCACTCTGCACCTGGGGCACCAAGTGAGTCAGTGCCACATTAATAGCCTTGCACAGAGCTGTGTAGAGCCCGGCACCCTGGTGGGGCTGTGTGCTCTATTTCCAGAGGAGATAACGCAGGCTCCTCAGAGGCAGTGTCTTGGCGCGGGGACAAGCTCAGGCACAGCCCAGGTCACAGAGTCCTTATCCTAGGGGTGGGGTTCCCTGTGCTCAAGGCACCTGACTACAGTTGTAAGTCCAACGTCAAGCTAAAGTGGACCAAGTTTAACCATAAGTCCACAATTAAAAATTGGAGTATGGGGTGGGAGGAGACAGCATAAGGGCTATGCAGAAAGACTTTCATGCCTGAGTTTCTAAAATTCCTGGTTCAATTCCCTGTGTCATCATAAGCCAGAGCTGATCAGTGCTCCAGTCTCTCTGTATCTCACTCTCTCATTAAAAAATTATAGTGTGGGGGGCCGGGTGGTAGCATAGCAGGTTAAGCGCACATGGTGCAAAGCACAAGGAACCTGGTTCGAGCCCCTGCTCCCCGCCTGCAGGGGGGGGTTGCTTCACAAGCAGTGAAGCAGGTCTGCAGGCATCTATCTTTCTCTTCCCCTCTGTCTTCCCCTCCTCTCTCCATTTCACCCTGTCCTATCCAGCAACAATAACAGCAATAACAACAACAATAATAACAACAATGATAAACAACAAGGGCAACAAAAGGGAAAAAATAGCCTCTAGGAGCAGTGGATTTGTAGTGTAGGCACTGAGCCCCAGCAATAACCCTGGAGGCAAAACAAACAAACAAAAAATTATAGTGTGGAAAATATGACTTTCCCCAAGTTTTCTTAATATTCATCTTCTAATTCAGCATCCCTAAGCAAGCACACAGAGCCAAACAACACCAGCAACAGCAGCAGACGTCCAGAGCTTTCTTTGATGCTCGGCAGAAAAACAGAATGTTCGCTGCTTCCTTAAAAACTGGGGAAGCCCTGGGCTGAGAAAAGGACAGAGGAGCAACTGGCATTCAGGGAAACTGTGGCAACAGTGTCCCCCGGCAGGGTTTCAAGTAGCCTCTGCTCAGAACCGTCTGCATGACAGCTCTGGTGGCTACTGGTGTAGACAGCATGGGCCAGAACCGTCTGCATGACAGCTCTGGTGGCTACTGGTGTAGACAGCATGGGCCAGAACCATCTGCACGACAGCTCTGGTGGCTACTGGTGTAGACAGCACGGGCAGGACCCACGGCCTCCAGAAACTGTGTGGGGCAAAACTCTTGGGAACCAGCTCTTGGGACTTATGGCCTGGCCAGAGAGGACTCAAAGCCCAGGTGACACTGGCTGGACCTAGCCACACCGCAGGTCCTGTCCTGTGGGGGTTCCTGGCTCAGTGAAAAGGCAGAGAGAGCCCTTGGCACCCTGGTGGCCTGCCACCACAGGATGAAAAAGTGACTTTAAAACATTTCTTAGACATTGTCTTTAATCAAGGCTGAGCTTCAGCTGCAACTGTTTTTGAATTTTTGTGAGCTGCCAGATTCTTTTAAAATAACTTTGGGGGCTTGGAGATGGTTCACCTGGCAAAGCAGACACTTTACCAGGCTCAAGGAGCTGGGTTCAAGCCACGACCATATGGGAGCACCATGAACACCAGAAGCTTCACAAGAGTAATGCAGTATTATCTTTCCTTTCTTGGTCTTTATCTCTGTCTCTCATCCTCTATCTGGGGGAAAACAGTGTGTGTGTGTGTGTGTGTGTGTGTGTGTGTGTGTGTGTGTGTAGGGGGGGTGTCTGCTAGAAACAGTGGAGTTGTACAGGTGCAAAGTCCCAGCAGAGCCCTGGAGGCATGTGTGAATCTCAGATTCAATTCCCCAGTACCATTTGCCTGGGATGGATGCTCTGGTTCCCTCTCTCATAAATAAATAAATTTTGGAAAAAAACAAGAGATAACTTTAGGGACATGTCACTTGACTCCTGGGGTCATAGCCTCTGAACCCCCCACAGTCAAGAGATCTTCACTTAGGGTCCGTGGGGTTCAGGGAGCCTCAGAAATGACCCAAGAAAAGGCCTGTGCATGCGGGGCTTTCTGGGGAGAGGGTCTGCAGGTTTTTGAGATTCTCCAGTGGGCCTATGGCCAAATCCCACCTACACTCAGAGATGCTTTAAGGGTTTACCTGGGGCTCAACACTCTCCTGCCCCTTGCTGGCTAAACCCAGACACAAACACTGAAAGCTAAGCAGCATCTCACTCAGACCGCCAAGACTGGAGCGGGAACAGGCAGTCACATGGCAGCATGGGCTCTGAGTCCCTGGATGCTAAGCTGGAGATGCAGAACCAAAGCTGACACCCTCCCTGGGTCTCTCAGGTGGAGAAGCCCTTCCCTCCCTCTGTTCATGGAAGGGCAGGTAGCAAGGAGAAGGGAAAGGATCCCCTGGAATGAACGTACCTGTGTTCTGTGTCGCTTGTTCCTCTCTACCGTGAAGAGCACCTTTCCTTGAGATTTCGTTGGGCGGGCAGGTTGGATCTCTTACTCAAATTAACCTAAAAGCTGAAAAGAGTAGTTGAGGTTTTAGAAACTGAAAAAGAAGCCATATAGTTGGAGTATCAGCATAATCTACATTTCTCTGCATTTAAAGTCTTTAGAGGAAAAGATGATTTCTGTAACTAACATGTATTGAATACCTGACAGTTTGGCAGGTGAAGCTGGGACGACTCCATGGTGGAAGTCCACGGACTCACTCTGGACTCAGGGTCAAGTTCTCCACTGTGTTCAGAGCTTGGAGGGGAGCAAGGGCACCCAGTTCTGACGCCCTCACATCAGCAACCCCTAGAAACGCTCCACATGTACCACCTCTGTGTGGCCAGTGGAATGACCAAGAAAGGTGTCAGGGAAAGATCAAATCATGTGATTCACTCCTTCTTCTCCAAAAAGTAACAGAGAAAATGAACTGAGACAAGGAAAAGGGCTGACGAGCCTCAAACTACAGCTGCAGACACCAAACAGAACTGAAAGTAAAGGCTGGGGGCCGCCTCCCCTGGGAGTTGGGGTCCAGGCAGAGCAACAGGCTGGCTACAGAGAGCACCCCAAGATGGAGTGCTCACGCAGAGTTGAGGAGTGAGAGCCAAACCTTTTGAACTATAGACCTATGGCTTCCAAAGCAGTAGAGAAAAGAAAATAGAAGACAGACCAGGCCCAGTGTCCAAGCCCATATCAGCACCATCCACGAGACAAGCAGCAGCCTGGCTGGCAATGAACAAAACCACACCATTCAAACACCTGCTTTCATTAGACAGTGCTTCATGGACTCGAGTTTCCAAGAGCCTATCAGTAATGTCAAGTGATAACTGACTGGACTAACACTGCGTCTCAGCCTCACACGCCCTTTGGGTGAGGCAGTATTACTACTCTTCAGTTGCTGAAGTCACATCGGTTTTACACACCAAGTAGGTTTCAGGCCCCCTACAATCTGACACCTGTAAGCATCCCACTATGATCAGCAAGGAAGAGGCTCTTCTGACCCAAGGTCACAGAAGAGGAGATGGAGGCACAGGTAACTTGCCCAAAGCTACACGGAAGTTCAGCTGGTTCCAGAGACCCCCTTCTTAATGACCCTGCTGAGCTGAGCTGCTTAGAAGCAGGACAAGCAAAGAAAGGGAGAGAAGCAATTGAGTGAGGAAATGGTGGCTCAGAAACCACGAGAGACCCAGGAGGCTTGGTTACAGTCACACAGCAGAGTTGGGACTCCAGTCCAAGTTCCCTAACTCCATCACACCAACTCAACCGAAACAGAAAATGAAGGCCAGCTGGAGAGGACACCCAAATGACCTTCAGAGAAGTTTTGCTTGACTTCAAGCATGGAGGGCCTCTTCACATGCTGGAAAAAATTAGCCACAGAGGACCAGCTTTGTGGGGCCGGGAGGAGGGGGACGGGGGACTGATGAACAAAGTCCCCAGACACACCAAGAGCCACTAGACTCCGCTGGGCCCTCCATCTTGGCCAGATCAAAGCTCTCCAATGCAGCCTTGGGGCGGTGCAGCCGGCATTCTAGAGACTGGATCACTAGCCGCCAAGTCATAGACACCAGCAGGTTTCTGGATTTCTGTTTCTCTTGGGGGAAAACTAATTAGGAGACTTGGCAGCACTGAGCCGGCATACTCACAGGGCAACAGAGGATGGAAGTGAGTGGCAGCTGCCCCCAGGGGCCAAGGGCCTATTCTCTCCATGACGCCACAGTCCCCACCACTCCCAATCTAGGTCCTGGCACCGGCCCGGATGTCGTCACCCATTGTACCTGAATGGTTCTGGGAGGCATCTGAATTTGTAAACCTTGGAGAAACCCAGCTAAGATTGCTTCTAAACCAGGATATGTGTGAAACAGGAAAATTTCTGCAAAGGCAGAAGCAAATAAGCAGACATAGTGCATTTTATTGGTTGACATTCTGTTTATTTATACTTGATCCTTCCCACAAACTTTCTGAGATAGACAAAACAACAGAAATCAGACCAGCCTCCTCCACCCCAGCTACCCAGACCTAAGCTACCCACTTATTCACAAGGGCTGCTGGGATCTGTAGTTTTTCGTCCAGCTCAGCACACCTTCCAGACTTCAGTTATAAGGAAGAAAGACTTCTTGTTGGTAAACAGTCAACTAAGACCCATTATCCTCCTCTATATTTTGTTTCTGATTTCTGGGGAGACTGGCTAAAAGGCAGGGAGTACTCTCCACTTGCACAGCTCCTTTCCTGCAGCCCTGGACTGCAGAGGACATGGCTCTGCTCTGACAGTCATCATGGGCCATGAGGTGACCTTGCGCTTACTCTAGGAGCCCCATTATAAGGACACTGAACTAGAGAGCCAGAAGCCTAGGGTCCCTGATGACTTCCTGAATCACACTGCATCAGAAACCAGATTTCCCTCATATGGCATAGTGAAGTGGCTGCTATTGCCAGATCCCTTCTGTCTGTAGTTCCTAATGCTACCAAAGACCACATCGCCCATCCTCACACTACTAGAGCACAGCTAATTTTTTCTTTGTTCCCTCTTCGGAAATTCATAGTCTACACATATTTTTATTTGAGAAATGTCTTTCCACTAGTAGCTAACAGTGATGTGTCATGCCGGCATTGAACCTGGTGACAACAAAAAGTAAAAATAAAAAATAAATTAAATAGGGAGTTGGGCGGTAGCTCAGTGGGTTAAGCGCATGTGGCGCAAAGCACAAGGACAGGGATGAGAATCCCGGTTCGAGCCCCCAGCTCCCCACCTGCAGGGGAGTCACTTCACAGGCGGTGAAGCAGATCTGCAGGTGTCTGTCTTTCTCTCCCCCTCTCTGTCTTCCCCTCCTCTCTCCATTTCTCTCTGTCCTATCCAACAACAACAACGTCAATAACAGCAACAATCAAAACATGGGCAACAAAAGGGTAAATATAATAAAAAATAATAGTAAATAAATAGATAAATAAAACAGCAAGTAATAAAACATAAGAAGAGAGGGCTGAGCGGTAGCGCAACAGGTTAAGCGCACATGGCATGAAGTGCAGGACCAGCATAAGGATCCCGGTTCAAGCCCCCGGCTCCCCATCTGCAGGGGGGTCACTTCACAGGCAGTAAAGCAGGTCTGCAGGTGTCTATCTTTCTCTCCCCCTCTCTGTCTTCCCCTCCTTTCTCCACTTCTCTGTCCTATCCAACAACAACAATAAGGGCAACAAAAATGGGAAAAGATGGCTTCTAGGAGCAGTGGATGGATTCATAGTGCAGGCACGGAGCCTGTGATGACCCTGGAAGCACATATATATATGAACAGATGAATAGATGAGGAATCCCTGTAAAAGGAAACCATCTGTGTCCAAACGGACACTGGTGTCTGTGAGGATGTTGAAGCTGTATCTGAGCTTTCTGACATGGGAGAGAAGGGAAGCAGGCAGCTATGTGGCTCTCCAAACACGCCAACTCGGCCCTTCCCTAGCAGCTGGACAGGTCCTCTCTGTCACAGATGATGGGGCTGGGACCTGCAACCACAGTTCAAATTCAACTTGCAGTCTCTCCACCGACAGATACTCAGGTACCCAAGTACCCGAGTGCAAAGGGCCTGTGCGGCAGGCATGGCCCTCTGTTCCGGAGGCCTGACCAGTGTCTCCCCAGGGCAGGGGCTGAGAACAGTGTTCACAGAGGGGGCAGGGATTTGGGAGTCACGGGCTCTGAGTCCTGGGTCCCCAGTGTCTGCTATATCCCCTCCTTGGTCGTGACCTTGAAGGAGTGAGTCCCTTCATCTTCCCAAGCCAAGACCTCATCTGTAAGATGAGAGGACTAGATGAGAAGTGTGATGCCAAAGGCCTCTTTCAGCACAGAAATTCTGAGAGTCTAGGGACAGAATTGCAGGCCTTGGCCACAGGCCCTAGGAAACACTCAGCACTTGGTGAAGAGAAGGTGGACCTGTGCTCCTCTTGGCTTCAGGGACCATTAAACAATAAAAGCCACAAGGCTAACAACCTCAGGGCCTTTGTTCTTCTTGCAAAGGCGTTAAATGGTTATAGATTCCCAGTGATATCACTGTGCTGTTAATCCCATCTGAGATGATTCCAGCCTTGAAATAATCATACTGAATGTTCCCCAGCAAATAAAATGGAGTGAGGAAAGAAGGAACAGACTGAGTGAACACCTCACACACAGAACACTAGTACTTTCTGAAACACTCCCCCCTGAACGGGATGAAGACAGTTCCTTAAAATTCAAGTTCACCCATGACCACGACGGGGCTCTGTCTGGAAAGAGACCGGCGCTGATATGAGCAGGTTAAGATGGGGTCAGGCCACACTGGCTAGAGTAGGTGCTGCCCCAGGGCTGCTGTGTGTCTCTGTAGGCAGAGGGAAATGTAGACAGACACACAGACATGGAGCTGGGGGCTGCTGGAGAGCAGCAGAAGCCAGGGAAGAAACACAGAACAGATCCCTCTGAGGGAACCACTCAGCCCACACCCTGAGTTCTAAATTCTGGTCTCCAGGAACATGGGAAAACACCTCCCTGTAATTTAGGGCCAAAGAGGCCCTGGGTCATATTCTTTCCCAGGCAACTGGCAGGAATAGCCAGTCTACCTGTTAATATGCCTGTCTGTGTCCACATGTTCTCTGGTCCGGCTAACAGACCAGCCTTTCCTCTCCTGCTACTTGTCACAAGTGATGGAGCCAGAGACATGTCTGTAGTGTGTGTGTGGTGGTGGTGGTGGGTGTCTCTTTCTTGTAGCCTCCAAACCCAAAAGGATCTGACCACTGAGCTTCAGTACCTGGGTGGGACTCTGAGCAAAAGCTTCTCAAAAAAAAAAAAAAAGTAAACCAAATTCCTTGAGAATTCTCACCCATTTCCAGCCTGGGGGAAGACATGGATTTCCTTTGGGTTCCAGCCCTACAGTGAGAAAGTCCAGGGTCAAGTCCTAGCCCCACAAGTAAAGGTTTTGTCCTAAGCAAGTCACCGAACCCCTCCAGGCTCCATCAGCCAACTTCGAACACATTCAGCAGGTTCCACAATAACCCATGCGATCAGGAGATGGCTCTCCTAGTAGGGTGCACACCACTCTATGGGGGGGGGGGGCCTGGGATCAGCCCTGGCACCACACAGGAACACCATGGATAGTGGGCAGTGCTGTAGTGTCTCCTCTTCCCTGCCTGAGCCTCTACTCCTAACACACACACACACACACACACACACACACACACCCCAGAGTGAAAAACTGGAGCAGGGAGGTCACTCAGGTATGGTGTACATGTGAGATCCTGGATTCATTCCTGGACACTGTACTACAAAAATCACAAATAATAAATCAACAAGCACTGGCCCACAGGAAACGCCCTGAATGTTAGCCACCTTTCTCTCACTTTGCCTGCAAGGGCTCCCTGCCCCACAGAGAAACCACCACAGAAGTGCCCCAAGGGCCTCAGCAACAACAAAATCACCAGCTGGCTGAAGGCTTGGCCTCCTCCAACCCTCCTCTGATGGCTGGAAACTCTTCCTGACTCCAACACAGGAGAACTTCTTAGACTTGATAAGTCACTGAGAAGTGAGAGACTGTCTGGGGCCATGGGCACTGCCAAGGGGGGTGCTGGTTTTGAGTTGAACAGGGTGGCCGCAGGATCACACAGGGTCCCACTGGGCCTGTCCCTTTCTGCCTGGGGCTCCTTGGTCACACACCTCCTTTCTGCAGTAAGATCTGCAAGACTCTTCAAGGGCCAGGCATAGTCCCCGAGGCTACTGGGCCTGCCCACAAAATGCAGCCTGGCCCCTCCACCTCACCTCACCCCAAGCTGTCAGCCTTCTGGGAGGCAACTTAATTAAAAGCAGTCAGCCCTAATTGCAGGCAACAGGACACCTTTGGGGAGAAAACAGAGATGAGGGTCAGGCCCTGTCTCCTTTGTCTGCCTTTTAGCCAAGGAAGTCAGAGCAGTCAAAGCAAAAGATGTCACTCTGCCATGGGAGAGAAGCCCAGAAGCAGTCAGCAGGGACAAGGCCAGCGGCTCCTCCCTCGCAGAGGGTCCTTTGTGCTAAGTCCCTCTCTCCGCCTGAGGCTGGGGCAGTGGCAGACACAGGGCCAGTGGGTTCTGGGGTGGGTATGTTCTTGTCTACCAGCGCTGGGTACCCCCTTCAATCCCAGCTCCTCAAAGCTCCCCCATGGTGCTCCCATGTGCTGCTAGTGCACGAGCCCAGGAAGCGGGGAGAGGAGGCAGCAAGCAACCTGCACTGCATCCCAGTCAGCTGACAAACTGGGGCCTGCGAGACATGGGGGTGGCTGGAGTCACAGTTTGGTAAAGAGCAGGAGAGGGACTTACAGATAATCAGACACACGGATGCCAACGTGATTCTCAGGTGCCATCAAAATCAAGACCTTGAATCTATCTGCCTTTTGTGCAGAATCACGGGATAACGGTTCGATAGGACCTCATTCTTCCAGAAGACCAGAGGGTCACACACTCATCTGGCCTGTGGCTCTTTCAGAAAGTGTCCTGCTAGCCCCTGGAAGAGGAAAGACAGCCTGCACCGGAAAACAGGGACCTCTCATTTAAATGTCAGGAGTGGCTACTAGGCCCCGGTCCCCACGAAACAGTCACCAAACTGAAACAGCTGCTGACGGAGTCACCAGCAGCAAAGCCGTGCAGCTAATTGAGTCCTCGTGCTGAAATACTGAAATACTGGAAGCAGGCCTGTCACCAGCAAGCACCCACTGGCTGAACCAGGGCTTTCTCTTTCTGTCTTGCTTTCTTTTTTTTGCCTCCAGGGTTACTGCTGGGGCTCAGTGCCTGCACCACGAATCCACTGCTCCTGGAGGCCAATTTTTTCTCCCTTTTGTTGCCCTTGTTGTTGTAGCCATGTTGTGGTTATTATTGTTGTTGGTGATGTCGTTCGTTGTTGGATAGGACAGAGAGAAATGGAGAGAGGAGGGGAAGACAGAGAGGGGGAGAGAAAGATAAGACACCTGCAGACCTGTTTTACCACTTATGAAGCAACTCTCCTGCAGGTGGGGAGCCGGGGGCTCGAACCGGGATCCATGTGTGCTTAACCTGTTGTGCTACTGCCCGATCCCCAGAACCAGTGCTTTCTAGAGATGGGAGCAGCAAGGTCACAGGCCGGCTTTTTCTGCCACTGAGACCAGCCTAGACTGGAGCACCAGCCATGAGGAGCTCGGTGGAGAGCCTCGAATTCTCTATGTGGGTAGGCAGTGTGATGCAGAGGCCTGCTAGCTCTACACTCTGGACTAAAACACATACTGTGGGAGGTGGCATGGTAGTCGAGCTCTGGACTTCTAGGCATGAGGTTCTGGGTTCAATTCCCAGCACCACACATGTCACAGTGCTCCTCTGGCCCTCTAAATACATATCTGTATGTGTGCATTATATTTATAATATTCCAAATAGAATATGTAATATTGTGTATAAATAAACATAAATATCATATTTATAAAACAGTACTCATTATTATATTATAATATATGTGTCTTAAAGTCTAGTGTGGGCTGAGAGATGACTCACCAGGTAGAGAGCACATTTACAGCTGAGCTGGGGCGCCCGGGCTGCCTGTGAAGGAGTGTGTGTGGGGGGTGTGGGATGTGTGCTCAGCCTCTGTCCTGGGCTGTGCAGGCTCCCTCCCGTGGGGTCACAAGCGGCAGAGCCCACAGCACTGAACTGTGGCTCTTAGATGAGGAGGGGTCCATTCAGGTCTTCATTCTGTAGCCTCTAGAGGCCCCTGCAGTTACTCCCCTCTCAAGCAAGCTGTGCCATGCAGCTCTGGGAGGGGCCTGTCCTCTCTGGTGATGTGAAAACACAGACTAAGAGCCATGTGGTACAATGGGGCAGATTCTTCAGTCAGGGGACCTGGTCTGAGTTCAGATTCTGCCAAGTGACCTTGGGCAAATCATTCTAAATTCTATGAAAGTTTTCCTTTTCTTTTGTCAAAAAAAGGGGGGGGGGACACAACTTGAGGACTAGAGGTAATTAGAAGTTGAATGCAATCAACATGAGTTAAAATATAATCATAAAATGTCCACAGTTATAGTCAAGCTAGCTCTGTAACATGCTTTGGGTTCTTTTAGAAGCTGCCTTATTAGTAAGCACTTGAAGATTAGAACCATGTTCATTTTCAAAGCAGCAAGAGGATTCTCAGACATGAAGAGCATGGGGGTCGTCCCCAGGCGGTCCTCAGCCTGACCTTATCAGACCCTCCCACTGAGGACCCTGAAAGATCTAGGAAACAAAGTCAATAGCTCTAGGATGAAAAGGGCAGTCCCCTGGGCTGACATAGTTGGGGTCTTCACCAAACAGAGAGAGAGAGAAAGTGGGTGCAAGCCCAGGATCTGTCCATTGCCAGCATCACATGACTGCTCTAGGCCTGCCACCTCTTGCCTCCCACTTGAGAAGCAAACTTTCTCATCCTCTTAAAGTCTGAGGGCACGTCCCAGCTGCCACTCCTGGCCTCTGTAGCTCTTCCTTGGATTCTGGTCTCCATCTGGCCTGTTTCAGGCAGGCTTTTGCTAGAGTCCACCCCAGTATACCTAACTCCACCCAAGGCCACAGTGGGTCTCTGCAAGCCCTCCCAAATCATCAGCTAGGTGCACTGCCCCAAAGCAAAGACCCATGGATGGCACTGGGGAAGCTCCATGGATGATGGAGCAGGACTGTGGTGTCTTTCCTCTCTGTATCTCTCTCTCCCTCCCTACTCTTTATCTCTCTGTTCCCCCAAGTATGTAGAAATTTAAAAAAGAGGGGGAACACACAGAGGTTGCTCAGTGTACTGCTCCCCCAGGCATCACCCTAAAAAACTAATAAAAGGTGTCAATATCACTTGAGAATGTTTTTCTTTTTAAAAAATATTTATTTATTTATTTATTCCCTTTTGTTGCCCTTGTTGTTTATTGTTGTATTTATTATTGTTTTTATTACTAATGTCATCACTGTTGGATAGGACAGAGAAATGGAGAGAGGAGGGGAAGACAGAGGGGGAGAGAAAGATAGACACCTGCAGACCTGTTTCACTGTCTATGAAGCAACTCCCCTGCAGGTGGGGAGCCGGGGGCTCGTACAAGGATCCTTGAGAATGTTTTTCAAAATAACATCCCCTTCTAGCATTCCACTCTGCCCTCAAGGGCACCAAAGACATTGTCTGCACTCTAAGCTCCATGGAGACAGGGGAAAAGTGTGATTTATGACACCCATGAAATAATTAGAAGTCGGCACCTGCCCATGTATAACTATGTAAGAACAAGCAAGCAAACAAAAAACACAGAAGTACTGACCGGACATACAAGAGGAATTCAAACAAGAGAGGCAGAAAGCAGAAGCGGGGTTCAGATAGCAAAGTTCCAGGAAGTGATGGAAAGGCAGAGATGGTAAGGACATAGATGGCTCCCAGGCTTAACCAGGACCAAAGAATGCCAGAAGCTGGAGGTGGGTAGACCAGGCTAGTGAGTCACTGTGGAATGAAGTTTCCAGGGCATTCTAGAAATCAGCTTGGAATGCCAGCACTTCTACAACCTAGCCCTTGCACCAAGAGACAGACATATGGCAATAGTTGTGAGAGGCATTTATCTGGCCATACATAACCTGACCCAAGGGCAGAGGGTGGGCACTGTCATTGGCCATTTAAACCATCACCCCAAGACCTCCTTGGCCTCCCAACAGTTCTGTATAACCTGCTGAATGATGTAGAAACTTCCATGGCAAAGAGAGGGGTAGCTTCCTCCAGGTCCTGGAATCCCATCGCCTCCCATCTTGGCATTTTTTTCTGCAGCATCAAGCACTGAACCCAGGGCCTTTCACGTGTGTGTTACCAGTGAGTAGCAACCCCAACCCCTTCTGTTCTCTTATTTATTTATTTATTTATTTATTTATTTATTGGGGGGGGGGGACAAAGAGAGAAGAAAGCTGCTATTGCACTACCATCCATGGAGCTGCAGTGTTCCTATGTGGCTTGGGCTCTACCCAGAGCCTCCTTCACGGCACGACAAGCCTCACTGGATGTGCTGTCTCTAACCTCCATCCTAGCCTGGCATCAAGTAACACTCTTGCAGGCCTTTCCTACCTCGCGCTCACCTCTGCTGTGGATTCTCCCGTCTCAGCGCCCCTCAGGTATGAACTCCGCACAAGCTTAGAGTGACAGTGTCGGGTACACCATGGGCGCTCTGTGAATGCTGGCTTGGTGGGAGAGAGACTGGCAGTGCACAGGACTTGCATTTGAGAGGTCCCAGGCTTCATCTCCAGTACCAACACCAGTCAGACCTTAAACAGTACTCTGGTCAAAGGAAAAAAAGAATGCTGCTGGCTGCTGTGGGGAAAGCCCAGCACATCACCTTCCTTATTCTGAGAGTAAATGTCCTCTGGGGAGATTGTCACTGAGGCCATGTACTTCAGAAACTACTGACAAAGAAAGAGAAGTCCAAGCAAAATCGAGCACCTGGGAGGCAGGAGGAAAGAAAGGGCCCCAAAGAGGAGGTAGACAGACCTCTACCCACACAGATAAACCCAGAAAGGCAGTCAACAGACCCATGCCTCCCGCCACTCCACAGCACTCAGAGCCAGAGTCCGTGGAATTTTCCAAATGACAAGAGGCTATGTGACCCAGCAATATAAATTTGAGTACAATTAATCTCACGTTAACCTAGATCAAGAGGATGGTGGAATTATAAAACAGGAATCCTTTCAAATGTCTAAGGAAAACGGAAAACTCCTTCCTCAATTATCTTCGGTATCTGAAACAGGTTTGTGGAAATAGGTCAGAATAATTGGTGTCACAATGATTTCAGTTTTGTTGAGAGGCTTCCTGCAGGTGAGTGAGAATGGAGGAGCATTGAGGCCAGGCTTACGACACAGTAAATTTTAGGCTTCAGGGACAAATAGCTGGGGCCGGCCCGCAATGCTACCACTTCCTGGATGTGCGACCTTGCCTCTGCACCTTAGTTTCCTTAGCTAGGACTAAAGGATTATAAGAGGGTCCTGACATGGGGCCAAATTGATATACTGGTTGAGTGCACAAGTTACCATGCAAGAACCCAGGTTCAAGCCTGCAGGAGAAGAAGCTTCCTAAGTGGTGAATTATTGCTGCAGGTGTCTCTATCTCTTTCCCTCTCTATCTCTTTATCGGTCCATAAATAAATAACACACACACACACACACACACACACACACTTACTTTAAAGAATGTCTTGGTACTTCAGTGAAAAGCAAAAAGGCCAGGAGAAAGCTCAGTCAGCAGAGTGTACACCTTACTATGCTTAAGGTCCTAGGTTTGATCCTTACCATCTCAAGGAGCACAATGGGTGCTGGAGCGATGCGGTGAGGTTTCTCCTTTCTCTAAATATCAGGGTCCACACCTAAGCTGTATCCAGTTCCTGAACTTGCCTGAACCATCCCTACAATCCCACTTTAACCATCTTCTGCAGGGGACAAGCTGGCCACACAGAGTTATTCCTATCCACTCCCCTCATAGGTTATTCTATCTGTCACTCAGGGCAACTATAAGTTTGTCAGCTCCAGGCTAGGGCTGAAGGTCCTTCGCCCCAGATCCTAGTGAGCTCTGATTGATTAACAAGTCACGAGATTCTTAAGAAGAAGGAATAGAAGGGACTAGGTGGCTATGAAAGTTTCTGTTTGAAGAGTCTGATGGCTGATCAAATGCTTGTGATTTAAAGACATTATTTTAGTGACTTCCCCAACATGTCACAAAATGCAAGAGACCAGAGTTACGTAATCTAATGTTTATAAAGGGTGTCCTCAGACATTACCTCATTTAGTTCTCACAACAATTCTCTGTGTTATTATAATGCAAGACAGAAAACAGGTCCAGGGAAGGTTCTCCAACTACCACCCAACTGTCTCTGAAGCCTCCATGGAGCTGGATGGGTCCCGGCACTCTACCCCACTGACAGATACTCTGTAAGGCCTCTCCTACCCAGAGAGCCTCCCAGACATGCCTCTTAGAAGCTCTATGGGAGCAAGTGAACCTGTCTCTCGCGATTTGAGTACAACAGCCAGCTCTCAATATGGAGTCAACAAATAGAGACATGGGTGACATGAATGGAAGGGTGAGGGATCATGCTTTATGTCTGGGAAAGCTATCCATTAAAGGCTTAATCTCCTTGGCATTCCCTGTCATCTCACTCTTTAGAAGGATGCATTTTGCAATGTCATGAATGAGAATGAGTCAACACTTATTTACATGCTCAGAATAGAGAAGGGAATCGTGGCCTGGGAGTTGGAATCTGAAGGCTGAAGTCTGTAGTATGGGTATAGTTCAGGCCCCAAAGGAGGCTGGGAGGGGCTGGGCGCTCAGCAGCCTTCCTGGAAGGCCGTGGTGGGGCCGAGGGAGGGTGCTCAGGCAGCGGGGCAGAGGAGCCCCGTGGCAGAGGCCAGAGGAGAGAGAAGGCTTTAGAAATGTT
The DNA here is from genome assembly GCF_950295315.1 of Erinaceus europaeus. Taxonomy (NCBI): domain Eukaryota; kingdom Metazoa; phylum Chordata; class Mammalia; order Eulipotyphla; family Erinaceidae; genus Erinaceus; species Erinaceus europaeus. The sequence goes on along the minus strand of NC_080181.1, from coordinate 55,394,843 downwards.
TGCTGAGCAAGTGAAAGACTCCAGAACAATTCCACAACCCAGGGAGTACTGTGTTCCCTCAATCATGAGGGGGTAGATTGGATACTTGAGTAAAACTAATAGGATGTTGTACTACACATATAGAAATCTGCTGAGACACAGCATCCCTCAGTGATAAGTGAAAAAGCAAGGAACAGAACGCCATGTACAACATGCTACCAGTTCTATAAAAGAGAAATAGGACACAGATACATATACATTTGCTGTGGATGTGCATAAAGTATCCTTGAAAAATTACACCAGGTACTAGGAGCATTCGTGACCTCTGGGGAGGAAGGCTTTTTACCGTGAGCTTGTTACAGCTTTTGGGTGTTCTACTATGCAACTCTATTTCCTGTTCCAAAGTAAATAAACATCTCTATAGGACAAAAGGCCCAGCTTCTCCCACAGATTGCAGGGGGGGAAAGAAAAGGAAGTGGATCTGAGGTCTGAGGGAACTTAACAGCAGAGAAAGCAATCACAATGAACAAAACTTCATTTGAACTCTGATTCAGAAAAATTAACCTTTAGAAGCAAAATACTTCTGCCACTTGTAAGCAGTTGCAAATTTGTGCAATGCTGCAATGAAAGAATCACCGTTAACTTTGTGTGGAATACCATGTGTAATAATGGTAGTTCCACTCAACAAAGGGGTTCTTTAGACACTATTGTGGAAGCGGTCATAGCTGCAGCTCCATAGTGTGAGGCCAGCAGGAGTCAGAGGAAATACAAGTGGTCCTGTGGCTGCTGCTGAAGGTGGTAAAGGGACATGTGTTTCCTCTGCTGGTTCTGTTCCTCTGTACCTTCACGATTCCTCCAGTAAAGGCTGGTAAATGAATGACTGTTGGCAATGGTACAAACAGCCTCAGTAGACACTGGGTTGGCTCAAGTTCACTCCCATGTTCAGCTATGGTCAGGGCTCCGTTGTCCCTGGGCTGAGTCACTGGTGGCTAAGGGGCTTTGTTTGGACTGCTTCCAGCTACAGCCTGCTGCTAAGTGTGCAGGTCACATATATGTCAAGAGAAAACTGTACCATCAACTCCAAAGGCAGAAAGCAGCAGAGGAACTCCTCTCCTCTGGAGGGCTCCCTTCTGCGTCTCTGTCCACACAGCCTCCTATGAAAGAAAAACACCAACCAAGCAAACTTCCTTTCAATTTGTTCAACTATTAATTTTTAAGTTACTCTTTTTTCTGTGATACAGGGGAATGAACTCGGGGCCTCACAAATGTGTGACACGACTGCAGAACAGCCTCCCTGGTCCATTTTTTTTCATTCTGTACTTCTTTGAGATAGAAATGGGGGGGGGGTAGAGAGAGTGGGAGAGACACCAAGGCACCACAACCAGTACCCATAAGGAGTCACACTGGTGCTGTCTAAGGTGCTCCATGTGGCACCAGGCTGTGAACCCAGAGCCTCAAGCATAGCAGCGTGCAGGCCCTGCCAAGTGAGCTGTCTTCCGGATCATATTTTATTTCATGTTTATTATACTCTGTACATTGATCTTTGCCGTTACTTCATTTTTTCATTAGCTTTTGGGCTCTGGGTGTGTGCCTTCAACACTTTATGATGATTTTCTGTGCCTCAGAGAGGAAATCACACCTGACCCTGTCACAGACATGCTTAGTACACGTGGAACCACCAGGGGTCCAGCCGACCAGCCTCTCAAGAACTTCAGATCCTATAGTATAGACTCTTAGGTGGCCTGGGCACACCCCTCCCTGCACACCGAAGTGCCTGTCCAACCTTTGCTAGAAAGGTGAGCAATCCCATCACAGGCATTGGGGACATTCTGGCTTCATGTGAGGCCGTCTTGTACGACAGTCTGTGACTACATGTGAATGCTTATAAACACCACTCCCAAAGACTCTTTTTCTAAGCTTTTATTTATTCACTTACTTATTTAGAGGGGGTTAGACAGGATGCTTATGCATATGTGGTGCCTGGAGCCAAGTTCAGATCTCATGCATCCAAGTCCGGTGTTCTAACACTGAGCCTTATCCCCAGCCTTGGGAGAGACTTTTAAAATGGTTTTAATGTGGGGAAGATGGCGGACTGAGAAGCTGCTAGCAGCGTGTGCTCTGGAAACGGTTCCAGATGCCACCAGGATGCTGGCCAGGCTTCCCTGGATTGAAGACCCCACCAATGTGTCCTGGAGCTCAGCTTCCCCAGAGACACACCTTACTAGGGAAAGAGAGAGGCAGACTGGGAGTATGGACCAACCAGTCAACGCCCATGTTCAGCGGGGAAGCAATTACAGAAGCCAGACCTTCCACCTTCTGCAACCCTCAACGACCCTGGGTCCATGCTCCCAGAGGGATAGAGAATGGGAAAGCTATCATGGGAGGGGGTGGGTTATGGAGATTGGGTGGTGGGAATTGTGTGGAGTTGTACCCCTCCTACCTTATGTTTTTGTTCATTAATCCTTTCTTAAATAAAAAATTTTAAAAAAATGGTTTTAATGTTGATAATATAAAGCCCCCAAATTTGAGCATCCTTAATTTCACATGAACGTCAGGAACATTCCTTTAGCCCAGGCCTGGGAAATACCCATCACACAGATGGGGTACGATCTTATGGCAGGACAGGAAAAGAGCTAGGGGCCCTGAGAACAAGTCTTGTTGCACTCCAGAAGTGGCACACTAAGTTGAGAATGAAGCAGGGTGAAGCATGAAACTAGAAGTGGCGTGGCAATGTGCTGAAGTCGCGTTCCTGAGGACAATGTGACAACTGAGACATGAACAACATGGGACCCCTCGGGGCAGAGAGCCACTTCCAGTAGCACTGATGCACGCCAGCACACCACCTACAAAACGGGGCACAGAGGCCAACACCGAAATGTTGCCATGGCTCGGGGAGCTGGACTAAATGGGTGGCCTGGTTTCCCAGCGAGAGGCGAGCGGGCAGTGTTATACAGAAAGTGAAGACAGTGGGACCCTGCTTGGACAGTGGGATCCTGCCTCAGGCTCTCTCACACCTCACATTCCTTAGCCATCTAGGCCCGTTCTCTTTATTCCAGGGTTCAGGCCTCCCTACTTTCTCTGGTGTTTACATTTCTATTCTTCATGGAGGCAATGGTGGGAGATAACAGGGCTTTCTTATTTCCTTATTAGAAAACATTAGAGTCAGCGGGCAAAGCGCAAGGACCGCCGTAAGGATCCCGGTTCAAGCCCCCGGCTCCCCACCTGCAGAGGAGTCGCTTCACAAGCGGTGAAGCAGGTCTGCAGGTGTCTGTCTTTCTCTCCCACTCTGTCTTCCCCTCCTCTCTCCATTTCTCTCTGTCCTATCCAACGATGACAATAAGAATAACTACAGCAATAAAACAACAAGGGCAACAAAAGGGAATAAATATTTTTTTCCCCTCCAGGGTTATTGCTGGGCTTGGTGCCTGCACCATGAATCCACCACTCCTGGAGGCCACTTTCCTCCCCTTTTGTTGCCCTTGTTGTTGTAGCCTCGTTATGGTCATTATTATTGACATTGTTGATGTTGTTCGTTGTTGGATAGGATGTTGTTCGTTGTTAAGCGCCACCTGCGCTTAACCCACTGCGCCACCGCCTGGCCCCCGGGAATAAATATTTTTAAAAATTTTAAAAAAGAAAAGGAAACATTAGAGTGTAGCAATCTGGACTTTCTGAGTAGCTTCTGACTGGCCTACTGGCGGGGCCAAGTGCATGGCGTGCACACAGCGTAGCGGGCTGAGTAAGAACACAACTTGCCAGAGCTCCTAGTACTCTTCCAAGACACTGGAAAAAATGTGACTGGTAATGTCACCTCCCAGAGACGAGGAGAAAGCTCATTCTGTAGAGGACACACCTTCCTTGTGTGAGGCCTTGTGTTCAAGCACATGAGAGCACCGTGAGCAGCCCTGGGAGGAGCTCCCTGTTCAGTGAAGTGGTGCTATGATGGCTCTGTGCTCTGGGGAGGTGGCTCAGTGGTGGTATCACACACATGTATGGCCCTGCGTTCACTTCCCAGCACCCCGAAGAAAAGCCACTTCTCACCTTCAAATGTATCACATGGCGTGCAGACGCCCAGCAACAAGCAAAGACCAGAAAGTAGTATCTCTAGAACAGACTGGCTGACTAACATCTGGAAGATTCAGACCCATTCTGAGATGACTCCAAATTAGACTGGGAGGAAAACAGAAGCAAGAGGAAGAGTATGACCCATTGGAAGAAAAGTCAGAACAATGAGCCAGATCTGAGAGCCACACGAGCTGCGATGTTTGACTCTCTGTGGTTGCATGAAACATAAGCAGAGTCCCAGAATGTTCAAACAGGAGGCCTCTCAGCTTCCAGAGTCATCCCCAGTGACTGTCTATCCAGCAGGACCAGGCTCGGGCCCTGGGAGTGGAGAAGTAGGAAGCGGCTCCCAGAGCCACCAGAACAAGCTCCCAAAGGCTGGTTTGGGGAAGGCTCTGTGGGAGGACCAGCCATGAGAAAGAAAGAAAGAAAGAAAGAAAGAAAGAAAGAAAGAAAGAAAGAAAGAAAGAAAGAAAGAAAGAAAGAAAGAAAGAAAGAAAGAAAGAAAGAAAGAAAAAGAGAGAGAGAGAGAGAGAGAAAGAAAGAAAGAGAGGAAGGAAGGTAGGAAGGAAGGAAGGAAGGAAGGAAGGAAGGAAGGAAGGAAGGGTGGGGCGCTTCACAAAGCCACCTTCCCAAACAGGAAGTCCAATGATAAAGGGCAGGGCTCCTCCCTGACGCCCAAAGCAAGGACACATAGCCAGCATGGCTGCCAAGGGACAGGAGACAAGAGCAGGGCTGCTGGGGATGCTTCAGGGAACAACACAGCCCATTCTGGCTGGAGGAGAGGTGAGAGGCACGGGGTGAGTGCAGTTCCTCACTCTCCAGTCTGCCCTCTCCTCTCAAGCTCGGAACTGTTGGATGCAGGGGGAGAACCTGTTGCAAACTGTCACAGACAGGGTCACAATAGGGCGTCCGTGTGAAGCCGACACCTACATAAAACCGGCTCTGTGGCCTCAGAAACAGATTTCTAAAACAGACAGCTTTCATTAAAAAAAAAGAGAAAGAAAAAATAAAGCTCTTTCTCTACTACCAAGAAATATTAAGAGGGGAAAAAGAACAATGTTCTACAAACCATGTGCAGGATACTCCCATCTGCATAAAAGGCAGGGGGGGAGAAGTTCTTAAGGACTTGCTAACAGATGTTCAGACTCACTTGCACGTGCGTGGAGCACCCCTAGAAGAGAAAGAACTCAGGAGCATGGCTTCCCTCTAAAGTGAGAGGCCTGGCAACCAGAGGCAGGGTGGACACTGAGTGCTCTCCATTATCTTCTGTCATCAAGTGGGAGCATCACCTGTTTCTTTAAAATGAAACCTGAATGAAGCGTTGTAGTTTTAAGAGCACACTTGCGCATGGGGCAGTTGTGCTCCCACTGCTGGGCCTCAGGAGTGCCCTCTAAAGACAAGAGAGCCAGGAAGCAGGCAGGCCAGGGCCACGCTCCATGTTCGTGAGAGACCCAAGGATTGGGCCTCGTGCAGCAAGCCCTGCATGTAACACTGTCCAGAGGACAAGCTTTGCAGGGAACAACTGGCCAGCTTAGCTTGTCCCCATCAGTCAGCTTATCAAAAGAAAACATTAAATCCCCAATCATGATGCCCCAGAACCAAGGCCACAAAAACAAGCGTGTACAGAGGACATAAGTGTGGGTGGCCATGACAGCACATGGATGGTGTCAATGCAGGCATAGCCTCATGGGGTAACAACGTCCTGAGTGGTCTGGGAGGGGGCACAGTATGGCTCAAGCAACTGACTCGTACGCATGAGGTTCTGTACCCAAGTGATGCTATGGGTCTCTCTTCTTTCTCTCACTCTTTAGCATTAACAACTAAATCAATCTTTGTAAAAAATGTCCACGGTGAACTCATTTTTTTTTTATGAATTAAAAAAAATTATTTATTTGCCCTTTTGTTGCCCTTGTTTTTTATTGTAGTTATTGTTGTTGTAATCATTGTTGTAGTTATTATTATTGTTATTGGTGTTGTTGTTGTGTAGGACAGAGAGAAATGGAGAGAGATGGGGAGGACAGAGAGGGGGAGAGAAAGACAGACACCTGCAGACCTGCTTCACCGCCTGTGAAGCCCCTCCCCCCCTGCGCAGGTGGGGAGCCAGGGGCTCGAACCAGGATCCTTACACCGGTCCTTGAGCTTTGCGCCATGTGCGCTTAACTCGCTGCGATACTTGCCCGACTCCCTTGAATTCACTTTCTTTACCTCATCTTGGATGGAGCTTATAGAGAAACAAGTTAAGTGAGATAAGTCAGAAAGAGAAGGATGAATATGAGATGATCTCAATCACAGACAGAAGCTGAGAAATAAGATCAGAAGGGAAACACAAAGCAGAGCTTGGACTGGAGTTGGTGTATTGCACCAAAGTCAAGGGCTCTGGGGTGTGGGGGGAGGATTCAGGTCCTGGAACATGATGGCAGAGGAGGACCTAGAGGGGGTTACATTGTAAAAAAAAAAATTTAAATTCCAGCTTAGGGCCACATTCAGAGGTGGCCAGGACTCCCGGCACTTTGTCCTTTGGGGCAGTTTGGTCCAAGATGAAACATGAAGGCTAAGGTGCCTCACGCCACAGTCACTGCACCCTTAGACTGGTCACGGAGCACTAGAGAACAACAGTCCAAGAAGAAACAGAGCCTGGAACGCAGGAGGGCCTGCAGAAAGTCTGCCCATGATTCTCTCTCTGCTGAGGCTTTTCAAAAGGACCAGGTTTCAGACAAAACATCAGACAGATTCTACCCTTGCCCTCCACAGGGCCAAAGAAATAATTTTGTGTTCTGGGCAGAAGCTCTGGGCAAGGGTGGTGGGGAACCGGTGTTCTTTGTTGGCGGTGAGTACATGTGGACAAAGCAAAGAGCCACAGCAAACAAAGCAAACGAGAGGCCTTTCTACCAAGACGTGAAGGGACCCAGGTTAACACACAGTAAGGAAACCAAAGCCATTCCAAAATGGCCAAGCTCAAGAAAGTAAAACTCAGAGTCAACTCTTAAGAAGGTGTCAACCAGGGGTCGGGCGGTGGTGCAGTGGGTTAAGCGCAGGTGGCGCAAAGCGCAAGGGCTGGCGTAAGGATCCCGGTTCGAGCCCCCGGCTCCCCACCTGCAGGGGAGTCGCTTCACAGGCAGTGAAGCAGGTCTGCAGGTGTCTATCTTTCTCTCCCCCTCTCTCTCTGTCTTTCCCTCCTCTCTCCATTTCTCTCTGTCCTATCCAACAACGAACAACATCAACAATGGCAATAATAATAACCACAACGAGGCTACAACAACAAGGGCAACAAAAGGGGGAAAAATGGCCTCCAGGAGCGGTGGATTCATGGTGCAGGCACCGAGCCCAGCAATAACCCTGGAGGCAAAAAAAAAAAAAAAAAAGGTGTCAACCGATGCACTGTGGTCACCTTTGGTGCATTTGAGAAAACACATGGAAGCAGAGAAAGGCAAGAGCCGAGGTGACTGGATTCCTGTAAGAAGGAAAGGTGATAGGCATCTTCCAATTAAGAGGGAGGGAACTGGCTGGGAAGCCAAGAAATGCTCTTTATCAAAACTGTGAATGTGGCAAGAGAAATGAAGGTAGAAGTCAGAAGACAGGGGGCATCTCCTTCCATGAAAAGGAAAAAGACTGTCTCACTGCATGTGCCAGCTGCTTTGTTTCAAGCTCAAAAACACTGGAGCAACGCAGAAAGGCCCGTAAATGAGCGAGACGATCTGCAAGAATCAGCGGCACGTTGGTGTTGGTGCCAGGCAAGGCAGGCACTGCCCGTGTTCCCTCCACTCGAATGACTCAGTGACTTGCTTACATGCACTTGACACATGATCCCCGAACTTCCGAAAAGCACTTAATGCCGTGGCTCATGAAATCTTAATCTAAAAATGTTCATCCATTTATAATCAGGCCGCATCACGCTGACAACCGGGAAGAAGGGTGAGGGGGTGCATGTCTGGCAGGATACAAAATGGGAACACTGTTGTTCATTTTGCTGACCATTTCTCCCCTTTCTAAGGAGAATAAGAGGGATCTGCAGCCTAAACAGAGTGCTAATTAGGAGACGGGATTAATAGGGATTCAGTGAGAGGGAGAAGAATCAGAAATAAATGCAGCTTTGACTTGGAAAACCCCACAGACATCTGTGCCACAAAGCAATCTGGAATATGTTTGACGAATTGAGGGGGAGGAGGCAGGGAAAAATTAGCTCCTGTTAGAAAATACTGAGTGGCAGATAAAGAAAAAAAAAAAAAACCCTGTCCAAAAAGGCAACCAACACGGGTTTTAGCAAATCTGTCAGCTATGATGTGCCAGGCACTGTTCAAAGTGCTTCCAAAAGAGTCACACAGTCCTCTAAACAATCTTCTAATCTCAGTCCCACCCACCAGACAGGTGAGCACACAGAGGCAGGGGGAGTTAAAATGACTCGTTCAAGGTTACAGCAGGACTGAGAGTCAAATCAAATCCAAACACCATGGCACCAAAGCCTGTGCTTCCCTAGAATTTAAACTTTGGGTCAGCTGATGAGGCAGGGTGTGGGAGCCAAGGGAGGCCCTGACCGAATCCAGGGTCAAGAGATGGTCCCTGAGTCACGGCTCTGTGATGGCCGGTCAGCTGGTGACCTCCCGGTCTGACTCCTCACTAATGTGTGGAGAGTAAGCACTGGATGAGGTGTCTTCTGCTCCCAAATGCTGCCAGGTCATGAGGCCCATGGGCAGAATGATAAACTGGTCTGCTCTCCACGGGGATTCAAAGGTGCATTCATCCCGAGCCAGGGTGAGTCGCCACAGGGTCCCTTCTCTGCCTCCTGGCCTTCAGAAGGCCAGGAGGGCACTCCACTCAGGCAAGGATCCAGGGCAGGGGCAGGGGCTGCACGCCTTCCCTTTCTCCATTCACTTTTGGCTAAAACGAAACCAACCCTCAGCATCTCTGGACACAGATCGTGACTCTGAATCGGAGTGAAAATGATCTGGTTAAAACCTCCGTGCTCCCCGGCCTTCCTCTGGAGCCTGATTTGGGAGCCTGCCTTTGGATCCAGTAACTGGAATGCTGGAGGCAGGACAGCCAACACAGAGGAACCTGGAAGATGAACACAGGTGGGCCACCTTGGGTAAGCCTAGGAGTTCCGTGATGGCCACATAAACCATAAAGCATACCCGCTTTTGTTTTTCTACACATTTTATCTTATGAGACAAACAGAGGGCACTGCTTCAGCGTAGGTGATGGAGAGATTGAACCTGGTCTGGGACAGACAGATAACTGGGATAGATACATGCATTCAGAGAGATCAGACGGACAAACACACCAATCAGTAGAGCAGAGCATGGCGGGGCTGGAACCCGGGGCCTCGCACATGCACGGAATATGCCCTGTACCCGCCCGGCCACTAGACCTTGTGTGTGTCTCCTTGTTTTTCTCGTCCCTTTACTAGCACCCATTCTCGAGACTACAAAACTCAGGTAGGGGGAACTGAACGTCCGCTTCCCAAACCAATGCTCCCCCCCCCCGCCCCCGCCCCATCCCCAAGCGAGGCGGCAAAGGTCACCAGGAGCAAGAGCACCCATGGGGGCAGCTCCAGTCCCAGCAGCCCGGACGCAGGCGGGGACCCGGCCGCGCTGCTGGACAGCTCTGGGGGGAGCCCACCGCGCCCAGGGCCCGGCCGGGCCTCCAGGGGGCAGCCCTGCTCCCCACAACTTGAAGCCCCCAGGCGCACGGAAGCCCCTCGGCCGCCCCCTGCTAGGGGGAGTCCCTCCATCACCCGGCCGCCCGGAGCCACGGGGTGCGCGGCGGTGGAGGGACGCCTGGCCCAGGCCCCGGCGGGGTGATCCCCCTCCAGCCGGGCAGGAGGGGACAAAGGGCTTGCAGGAAGGCGTGCCCGCCCCCGCCGCGCTCCAGGCCGCCAGCCCCGCCCGCGGCCCCAGGGGCTCCGCGGCGCCGGGTGACAGGCCCCTCGGGAAGCCCGACCGAGGGGCGCGCAGTGGGCCGAGCCCCCGCCGGCGAGCGCGGCTCTGGGCCGAGGCCCGCGGCTCCGGAGCGCTGCCCCGGCCTCCGAGCGTTCCCCCGGCCGCGGCCTTACCTGCGCGAGGTGGACTGTCGCGACCGGGCTCGCCCCGTCCGGTCCCCGCAGCTCCGCGACGGCCGGCGGCGCTCATGGAAATGCAGCCGGAACCCCTGGCCAGCGCACTCCCGCCGCTACCGGCCCCGCCCAGGCAACTGCCGCCACGCCCCTTGCGACCGCTTCTGCCACGCCCCCGACGCGGGAACCCGCCCGCTCATTGGCCCGCCCAGCCGCCGCTCTCGTAGCCCCTCGCTCTCGTCGCGTTCCGAGGGGAGCCCATTGGTCTGTGGAGCTGCTCGTCAGGGCGGAGGCGGGGAGGCCCTCGGCAATTGGTCACTTCTGGTGTCTTTCTCCGTCCAGCGGGAATCTATTGGATGAAGCCCGTCGAGGGGCCGGGGCTGTGGAAAGGTAGGAGGGAAAGATGGGGCGTGTTTGAGGTAGATGGGGGCGGGGGAGCAGCCGCGAGAGAGAATTATGACCGCAAGCTTGTTTTTTGTTTTTGTTTTTGTTTTATTTGGGGGGGGTGAGGAGGCTGGGTAAAGTCCGCTGTCTTCTGGGTCGAGGAGCTTCGAGGCTGGTGACCCCAGGCAACATGACTGGGTTTCTTGTAGCCTGGGACCCAGAGGGTGACACAGGGGGTCATGTCCTGGGAGAGAGGAAAAGGGGTGCCGGGAGTACCCGGGCCGTGAGGTGAGGAAAGGAAGTGGAGGCAGAGGCCTCAGGCCACTGGGGGTTGGTGATGGGGGACATTGAGTGTGGCCTACAAATACTGCCCCCACTGTCCCGCCTCTCTGAGGCGCCTCTGTCCGTCTGCCCCCACTGCCTTTGAGATGCCTTGTGCTCAGCGTGAGAACGTACCCTTTGGGGTCACCCTAGAATCGAGCCCCCGCCCCCTCCCTCCTCTAGTTGCACCACCATGAACTTGTCACTTACCCTTTTTTGCAAGCAGTTGGACTTCTTCTCCCTTTGGCGAATGGGAGTGACAACAGAAGTCGATAAGAAGATTAAATGACTGGTAAACACTCCTAGGGTCTGGTCCTCAGTAGGTACTTTTGACTGACTGAATCATCCCGACTGGTCCCCCACCCACTCACCCCCATTCCGTCCTTGGAACAGGGCCCAGTCAGAAAATTCTCTGAGACTGAAACAGGCTTTTGCAATGGCATGTGCTTACCAAGAACAGAACACTTGACGGACTTGAAAAGCAAACCCCCGTAGGGCAGACAGGGCCATCCTCGCAGGGCAATGTAGGGGCAGAGAGGGCAAGAGCCAGGGAGCACATGACATGGCAGGGAAGAATGGAGTCAGCCTGAGAAGGGACGTGGAATTTGTAGTTATACTCGGTTGTTGTCGTTTTTTGTTTTTTTCCCCCCAACACATTTCAGGATGATGACAAGAGAAAACAGAGCTAGCTTTCTGCTGCCCACCCATCTAAGCATCAAGGTTCATGGCGTGTGGTCATGGACTCTGGACCAGAAACCACTGCACACAGTCTGTCAGGGATCGTTGCAAACCAGCACCCATCCTAGAGGTATGAAAGTCGAAGTGTGTGGGGGGAAGGGCCTCTCAGGTCTGAACTTAGCCTCTCATCCTTGGGTCTGCCTTTGAGAGCGCCCACCTACCGTGGTGTGTCAGAGTGAAGCCCAAGAAAGAATCCTTTGCTGTTGATGTTTTTCCACTTTGTGATCATGTTATTAAAAAAAAAAAAAAAAAAAAAAAAAAAAGGCATGCAGAGTGCTGACCTGGGGTAGTAGTGGCTCTGCACATGGGCTTTGAGGTAGGAGAGGTTCAGGTTTGAACCCTATTCTCACCAGAAGCCAGAGCTTCACCCCTCTGGTAAAAATAAATAAATCACTGTAATACTTGTAATACTTTCCCCCCGGGGTGGTGACGCACCTGGTTGAGTGCACATGTTACAGTGTGCAAGGTTCGAACCCCCCGGTCCCCACCTGCAAGGGGAAAGCTTTGTAAGTGGTGAAGCAGGGCTGCAGGTGTCTCTCTGTCTCTCTCCCTTCCTGTCACCCCCTTCCCCTCTTGATTTCTGGCTGTCTCTATCCAATAAATAAATAAATACTTTAAAAAAAATCTTTTAAAAAATGCTTCTATATTCCCCTATACTAATTTCCCGTCTTGAGAAAGATAAGCCCAGGCTTGGCAGAAAAGGATTGTAATCAGGGACCGCAAAAGTGTTAAAGTAGTTGGAGCTTCCAGAAAAGAGCCTTAGATTTTTTTTTGTTGTTGTTGTTGTTCTGTAGTTGTTCGGTTCTTGCATCTTTGATCTCTACGATATGGAAGCCGTACCTGCATCTGTATATGTGCTAAGAAACAGGCCTAAGAGACATGGCCAGCCCATGTTTGCTAAGAGAGATGTCTCGTTAAGCCTTAAGAGGCCCGAAGTGGCGCCTGACATCTGGGGAGGTTTCTCCAGTTTGATTCAGAGCCACAAAAAGCAGCTGCCAGGAGTCAGCAGCAGACGGAGCCGGTGTTGTGCAATGGGCTTTCCCCTCATGAGGAACACAGCCAAGGGTTCAGGAAAGGGACCTCCATCCAGGTCAGGAATTTTCAAACATGGTGTCACGGAGGCTCAAAGGGAGGCTCAGGATGCAGGGAGGGAGAGGACAGATGCATCTTGTCCCCTGCAACTCTGGCTGTTTGATTTATTGATTTATTGATTGATTGATTGATTGCCACCAGGGTTAGTACTGGGTCTTGGTGTTGGCACTTACGAATCCACTGCTCCCAGTGGCCATTTTTTTCTTTTTCTTTTCTTTTTTTTTGTTTTTTTTTAAATATTTATTTTATTTATTTATTCCCTTTTGTTGCCCTTGTTGTTTTATTGTTGTAGTTATTATTGTTGTTGCTGTTGTTGGATAGAACAGAGAGAAATGGAGAGAGGAGGGGAAGACAGAGAGGAGGAGAGAAAGACAGACACCTGCAGACCTGCTTCACCACCTGTGAAGCGACTCCCCTGCAGGTGGGGAGCCGGGGTTCGAACCGGGATCCTTATGCCGGTTGTGCCACCTGCGCTTAACCCGCTGCGCTACCGCCCGACTCCCCCTTCTTTTTCTTTTCTTTTCCGTCTCCTCCTCCTCCTCCTCCTCCTCCTCCTTCTGATAGGACAGAGAGAAATTGAGAGAGGAAGGGGAGATAATGAGGGGGAGAGAGACCTGACGACCTGCTTCACCACTTGTGAAATGTCCCCCCTTGCAGATGGGTAGCTGGGGCTTGAGCTGGGTCCTTGCACATGGTAATGTGTGCGTTTAACCAGGTGCACCACCACTAGGCCCCCTCTCTGGCCGCTTTAAAGGGGACCCACTACTGTTTGCAGCACACAGCCTGCTGTTTGCTTCTTCATCCCTGACCTCTGCTTCCTTTTCTGGGCTTGGGCTCTTGCCATGTTCTGCCTACTCGACATTATTTCACACCATAAAGCATTTCTGTAGGAGGCCATTTAGGAGACAGAGGGACTCATTTTTGCCTTCAAGTTTAGTAGCCTGTTGGGATGGAAGGGTTGGAAAGATGTGGCCTGGGACTGCTAGTGTGGTTAGGAAGCAGGAGTGAGCCTTGTTATAAAGAGAACCAGGACAGAACATCTGCGCCCTCTCCCGTTCTGAATGCTGCAGGTCTGTGGAGGAGCAGAAGTGACCGTCAGCTCAGCTGGGCCCCTCTGCAAGCCTGCCTGGCCCTTGGAAGTCCTCGTGTCCCGGGAGACCACAGGGAGCCTGGTGAGAGCGGGGTGTGCCGTTTTTCTCTTCTTGCCATTTCCAATACTCTGAATCCTTAAGGGATGGCCGAGAGCCATGGGCTTTGGAGCCTCTGCTTGCTGGGCTGAGTCTGGCCCTCTTTCCTCCTGACCCTGTGACTTTGGGCAGGTGCCATCATTCAGGGTGCCCCATTTCCTACTTTAAATACAGGTGATAGGATCCTGCTTCCTTCCCGGGGTGCTGAGAGGAGCAAATGAGTTGCATCAAGCAGCACCTACCTCATTAATGCTTTGGATAGTTGGCAATCAGAGGGGCCAGGAGATGCCTGCTGGGTAGGGTACACTAAGCTTAACACCCATAAGGCCCCGGACCCTAGTCCCAGCAGGATGGCGCCAGAGACAATTCCATGTATGGTGGAGTGGTGCTGTGATGCCTCTCCCTCTCTTTCTTTTTAAAATTTTTTATTTATTTATTCTCTTTTGTTGCCCTTGTTGTTTTACTGTTGTGGTTATCGTTGTTATTGATGTCACTGTTGGATAGGACAGAGAGAAATGAAAGACAGAGAGGGGGAGAGAAAGACAGACACCTGCAGACCTGCTTCACCACTTATGAAGTGACTCCCCTGCAGACAGGGAGCCAGGGGCTCGAACCGGGATCCCTACACCGGTCCTTGGGCTTTGCACCATGTGCGCTTAACCAGCTGTGCTGCCGCCCAACTCCCCTCTCCCTCTCTTTCTATCTGAAGTGACAAAATGGAGACGTTCCCTCAGGAGTGGTGGAACTGCACACGTGAGAGGTTCCCACACTGCAGTCCATTGATGGATCAATCAGGAAGTGGTGGCAGTCACTGTAGGGCCCATTTAAGAGCCTGTCTCTGAGGAGATTAACTTATTATTATTATTTTAAAATATTTAATTTATTTATTCATGAAGATGATAGGCAGAGAAATAGAAAAAAACCCAGACATCATTCTGCATTCTGGTACCTGTGCTGCTATGGACCTGGTACATGAACTCGGGACCTCATGCTTGAGAGTTCAGTGCTTTATCTGCTGTACCACTTCCCAGACTATGGATTAATTTCTTTTATTTTTTTAAAATATTAATTATTTATTTATTAATGAGAGGAATAGGAGTAGAGAGAGAGAGAGAAAAAGGAAAGAAGGAAGGAAAAGAAAGAAAGAGCCAGACGTCACTGGTACTTGGTTGCCAGGGATCGAACTCAGGAATTCATGCTTGACAGCCCAACTATTTTTTTAAAAAATATTTATTTATTTATTTATTCCTTTTTGTTGTACTTGTTGTTTTATTGTTGTAGTTATTATTGATGTCGTCATTGTTGGACTGGACAGAGAGAAATGGAGAGAGGAGGGGAAGACAGAGAGGGGGAGAGAAAGACAGCTTCATCTCCTGTGAAGCAACTCCCCCGCAGGTGGGGAGGCGGGGGCTTGAACCGGGATCCTTACACCGGTTCAAGACATTTTTTCCCCTCTTGTTGCCCTTGTTTTTTTTATTTTTTTATCATTGTTGTGGTTATTATTGTTGTGGTTGTTGTTGCTGTCGTTGGATAGGACAGAGAGAAATCGAGAGGGGAGGGGAGACAGAGAAGGGGAGAGAAAGACAGACACCTGCACACCTGCTTCACTGTCTGTGAAGAGACTCCCCTGCAGGGGAGCCGGGGGCTGGAACCGGGATCCTCATGCCGGTCCTTGTGCTTCGCACCACGTGCGCTTAACCTGCTGCGCTACCGCCCGACTCCCGGTGAATCTATTTTCTAAATTCTGTTTCTCACAAGTAGTGATTAGAAAATTCGGGATTTAAATTTTTGTTGAATAAACTTAAATCTTTCAGCTTCACAGCAGAATTGGGTAGAAAGTTCCACTTATCCCACTTCCCTCCAACAGCCTCAGCTTTGTATTACCAGCACTAGCTACCTGGTGAGAGAAATATCCCGTTGGAATATTCTTCTCCCCAAAAGGGTCCGGGGGAATTGATAGTTTTGAAATCAGACCTCCTCACCTTCAACAGGGCAGTGGGAAAGGATGTGGCTGTCACCTGGATGGTCTTGAAATCTTGCCAGTAGCTCCGGAGGTCCTTTTCAGTCCCCCAATGTTGCTCTGTCAGAGTCCAGTCTGTGGGTTCGTGTGACCAAGCACCCTGGCTGGCTGCTCACTGATCACGGAGATGAGTTTGTTTAGAAGGTCTAAGTGATCCTGGCGGATGGACTCTGATGAAATACAGGATGGGACTCTTCTTGTTATTGGGAAACGCTTCCGGCTGGCCAGTCAAAGCAACCATGATGAGCACCTTGTCTCCACCAGCCTGCACGGGCGGCTGTCTGTAATCAAGGCTCAGCTGGGTTTGTGCCTGTTGTGCTGACAAAGTTGTAACCCTGCCTCCCTTTCACTCTGAAATGGCCTCAGTTTGGATGATAAACTCCATGTTACTACTTCGTCTTATTACATAGGGCCCAGTGCTGAAAATACTTGTGAAGTGTGCGCACAGACGTGTACACACACACACACACACACACACACACACACACACACGCAGGCAAAAAGTTGTTCCAGCCTCCTTGTCAGTTCCATATAGAGTGTCAGGCAGGTGGTTGGTTAAAGACGGCTTCTTCTTAGTCACCAAGCACTCCTCTTCTTGATGTCATCCATATGACTGTCATACAAATCAGGTTCTTCAAGTGATTAACTCCCAAAGAGTCAATAAAACTTATGCATTAAAGTACATCACTTTCTTCTATCACCTCATGGGATGGAGCTGTTTTAAAGCTGCTGACATCCTCAGTGAGATCCCTTTATTGTTTTCATACATTTGAATTCATTACCAACACAGTCAACATTTTTTTTTCCTCCTTTTGTTGCCCTTGTTGTAGCTTCGTTGTGGTTATTATTATTGCCCTTGTTGACGCAATTCGTTGTTGGATAGGACAGAGAGAAATGGAGAGAGGAGGGGAAGACAGAGAAGGGGAGAGAAAGACAGACACCCGCAGACCTGCTCCACCGCCTGTGAAGCGACTCCCCTGCAGGTGGGGAGCCGGGGGCTCGAACAAGGATCCTTATGCCGGTTCCTGCGCTTTGCGCCACGTGCGCTTAACCCACAGCGCCACTGCCCGACCCCCTACAGTCAACATTTTTACTGAGCAAAGATGAGCAGCCCTAGAGAGAGAGACAGAACCACAGAACCAGGTCCCTCCCTCTACAGGACAGAGGGGAAGTGCTTGAAGCAATAGCCAGAAGGGCAGAGTGGTCAGCCAGAGGGATGACCGATGTCACGAACACTTTCTCTGAGGAAGGGACACGTGCTTCTGACTAGATGGTTGGGGACTTGCACTGCCGTGGATATTCCTTGGGGCAGAAGGTGGGGTGGGGTACAACCTTCCCAGGAAGGTGAGGTCAGCGGCAGAGGAAGACCAGCTGGTTTGTCTGGAGCAGGTTTTTGTTTGTTTGTTTGTTTTTAAAGATTTATTTATTATTGGAGAAAGAGAGAGAGAGAGAGAAAGAGAGAGAGAGAGGTTGAGGGTGGGGGATAGCGAGACAGAGAGAGACACCTGCAGCTCTATTCTGCCACTTGTGAAGATTTCCTCCTGCAGGTGGGGACCAGGGGATAGAGCAGGGTTCAAGTGGAAAATCAAAAGCAGTAGGGGAGAAGATGAAAGGGTAGACTCGGCCTTGGCAGAGGCCAGGGGCTGTCCTTACCTCAGTCAGCGACTTTTCCTCAGCTGCCTCAGCAGTGAGATATCCTAGCTCCAGGCTGTCTGCTCTGAGTCCCCCAAACTCCTGCCTGCCACCCTTTCTCTCAGTTATCTTCAGATGTAATCAGTGGTATTAAGTGCTTGACAGCATGTAATTGTCACCACCATCCCACTCCAGAACCTTTCTAGTGTGCAGACCAGATGTTGTCACCTTTCAAAAGGAACTGCCTGTTAGCCCCCCACGCCCCTGCCCACTTCAACTTTCTGAGTCTCTGGACATGACTATTCTAGGCCCTTCCTGTAAACTGAATAGGAGAATACTGTCCTTTGGTGACTGGCCGATTTCACTTAGTGTGCTGCTTTTCAGGTTCATCCGTGGAGCAGCACGGACCAGCAGTTCCTTCATTTTCGGGGCTGAACCCTGGCAGCTTAACTGGCCGAGTGCATGTGTTGTCATGTGTGAGGCCCCGGGTCCAGTCCCTGACCTGACATGGGGACACCACAGATCCAGCTAGAGAACTCCTCAGATGGTAGAGGCGTGCTTTGGTGATTACCCTACCCACTGAGCTACCTCCTGGCCCTGTATTCAGATTTAAAAGTGATTGAATTAAAAACTATGTTTTATTTATTTATTGAATAGAGGCAGAGCAAAAAACAAGAGGGAAGGAGATAGGGAGGAAGAGAGACACTGAAACACTGCTTCACTGTTGTAAAGTTTCTCCTCTGCAAGGTGGGGCTAGGGCACTTGAACTTGGACCCTTGCGCAATGTTCTACCATGTACACCACCACCTGGCCACTGTGACTGCATTATTAAAAAGTCCATTTGTTGTTGGGTCAGGCAGTGGTGCTCCTGATTAAGCACACACCTTACAATGTACAAGGACCCAGGCTCAAGCCCCTGGTCCCCACCTGCAATCAGGAGGCTTCACAGGCAGTGAAACAGTGCCGTAGGTGTCTCTCTTTCTCTCTCCCTCATTATCTCTTCCCCCCTCAATTTCTGTCTGTCCTATCAAATTAAAGAGAGAGAGAAAAGGGGGAAAAAGTCTTTTTTTTTCCCCGTTTGCCTCCAGGGTTATTGCTGAGGCTTGGTGCCAGCAGCGGCTCCGGGCAGCCATTTTTTCGATTTTTTAAAAAAATATTTATTTATTTATTTATTTATTTATTTATTTATTCCCTTTGGGTGCCCTTGTTGTAGCTATTGTTGTTGTTATTGATGTCGTCCTTGTTGGATAGAACAGAGAGAAATGGAAAGAGGAAGGGGAGAAAGAGAGGGGGGAGAGAAAGACAGACACCTGCAGACCTGCTTCACCACCTGTGAAGCGACTCCCCTGCAGGTGGGGAGCTGGGGACTCGAACCGGCATCCTTACGCCGGTCCTTGTGCTTGGCACCATGTGCGCTTAACCTGCTGCGCTACTGCCCGACTCCCTATTTTTTCTATTTTATTGGCTAGGACAGAGAAATTGAGAGAGGAGGGGAGATAGAGGGAGAGAGAAAGATAGACACCTGCAAATCTGCTTCACAGCTTGTGAAGTGTCCTCCTTGCAAGTGGGGAGGGAAAAAATCTTTAAAAATAAAATAAAAATCTGTTTGTTAGAAGATTTATTTATTTGGGCAGAGGGTAGATAGCATAATGGTTATGTAAAGAGACTGTCATACTTGAGGCTCCAAAGTCCCCATTTCAGTCCCCTGCACCACCATAAGCCAGAGCTGAACAGTGCTTTGATGATGATGATGATGATGATGATAATAAGTTACCAAAAGATTTCTTTATTGATGTGTGTCAGAGAGTGGAAGACCAGAGCATCACTCTGACACAGTCAATGCTTTAACCACTGTGCCACCCCCTGGGCCTCAAAAGTGACTGAATTCAATGAAAATGTGAATAATAAGTGAATAATAAATAAGCAGTGAAGGAAAAGGGTCAAGAAGTGATGGTGACAAGTGAACACCCTGTCAGGTATGTACTTTGCAAATATTTCTCTCACATATTCTCCAGGGTGCCCTCTGAAGAGAGATTTTTTTTAATATATATTTTTTATATTTATTTTTATTTATTTATTCCTTTTTGTTGCCCTTGTTGTTTTATTGTTGTAGTTATTATTGTTGTCATTGTTGTTGGATAGGACAGAGAGAAATGGAGAGGGGAGGGGGAAGACAGAGAGAGGGAGAGAAAGACAGACACCTGCAGACCTGCTTCATCGCCTGTGAAGAGACTCCACTGCAGGTGGGGAGCCAGGGCTTGAACCAGGATCCTTATGCGGGTCCTTGTGCTTAGTGCCACCTGCACTTAACCCGCTGCGCTACAGCCCGACTCCCCCTGAAGAGAGATTTTAAATATTTTGATGGAGTTCACTTTATCTATTTTGGTTTGTGCCTTTGCTATGACATTTAAGATAGCTCTGACTAACTGTGAAGATTTAGTTCTATGTTTTCTTCTAAGTTGTATCATTTTGGCTCTTCCGTTTAGGCCTGTGATCTATTTTGACACAGTTGTTGTGTATGATGTGAGGAAGATGCCCAACTTCTGGAATCCCTACCTACCTAACCATGTCTCACCTGGAAAACCCTGTCCTTCAGCTCTCTGCTGCCAGATCACTTCACCTGCACGCCTCCCCTGCCCTTCCCAAGGAGCTCATTCATTCATTCATTCATTCATTCAGGCATTCATTCATTCCACAAGTAGTTACAAGCAAGGATCTGTGCTAAAGCTGGGAACTGAGGCCAAGAATCCAGTTTGGTCTTTACATAATAGCTCTTATCTCACCAGCAATATTATTGACTTATTTCTATAAGTCACTCCAACACCCCATTTCTGGAAGCCAAGACTGGTGACTTACTCATCTTTGTGCTCTGAGGACGTAGGCGCTGAGATATGTTTGCTTAATCTGAACTGAAAGAATAATACGGAGTAAAGGTCTCTAGGCTGGTATAGTCATGAATGAGCCTATATTCCTCCCAGAGAGAAGCCATCCTAATCACTGTGCAGACTAATTAGATGCCTCTTTGATGAGTATTTACACTCTGTGCTGTCTGAACTTACCTTTCCTTCTTGGGAGGGGAATGTCTGTTTAATCTTTTTATCCAGGAGTTACAGACAGGTGGTCAGGCAAAGAAAAAGGAGAGCGTCCGAGGGGGGAGGAGGTCACCAAGGCAATAAGTTAGAGGTGTTGGCGCCCACCTGGGGAGGCTCTGCTGAAGCTCCCCAACATGGGGTTACTCCTTCAGATTTCAGGAAAAGGAGCTGCCAGAGAGTGAGCCAGTGGATTCACTCTACTGGTTGGATGGGGGTGGAGGGCGAGAGTAGGCAGAGTCCACCTCTGGGGGAACTCCTTGGAGGCAGTGGGAAGCACACAGGTGGTGGAAGAGGGGCTCTTTCAGACAGGAAGAAGCAGCTCCTTGAAGACTGGGAAGAAGGCCAGGAGCCAGAATGCCCACATCACTATTACTCTTCCATCCCGTAAAATCTTTAGGACCTACTTCTCTGTGTTATGGAGGATAGGTACTCACACATGATGATGGAGAAAAGCTTGGGAGTGCTTAGCACCCAATCCAGGCTAGGGATTCTCTGGGTGTGAGAGGCCAGTGAGATGGACAGGACCAGCCAGCTTCTGGGTTTCTAGCTGTTCATCAGGGGTGGGGATACTGGGAGGTGCATTTTATTACCGTCCTTCAGTTTTCAGGGATGCTTTATTTTTTAAATATTTTTTTCATTTTTTCCCTTTTTGTTGCCCTTGTTTATCGTCGTTGTTATTATTGTTATTGCCATTGCTGTCGTTGTTGTTGGATAGGACAGAGAAATGGAGAGAGGAGGGGAAGACAGAGAGGGGGAGAGAAAGATAGATACCTGCAGACCTGCTTCACCGCCTGTGAAGCGAACCCCCTGCAGGTGGGGAGCTGGGGCTCGAACCGGGATCCTTACACCAGTCCTTGTGCTTCGCACCATGTGTGCTTAACCCGCTGCGCCACCACCCGGCTCCCTTCAGGGATGCTTTAAAGCCTCTCATGCATGATGTATGTCTCAAAAAATGGTTTGTATTGTTTATTACTTAGAGGTTTATTGGGTAAAGTTTTTGAAACAAAGTGGGGATGATACATATGGTTATGTACAAAAGACTCCCAAGTGCCAGGTTCAATCCCCTGTATCACCATAAACCGGAGCTGAGCAGTGCTCTGGTTTAAAAAAGGGAAGCATTTATTCATTATCTGCTATCTGGTTGAATAACTACAGATTATCAACTTTAACTTTTGTTTTTATTTATTTTTATTTTTTAAATTTCCTTATTGGGGAATTAATGGTTTACAGTCGACAGTAAATACAATACTTTGTACATATATAGCATTTCTCAGTTTTCCACATAACAATTCAACCCCCACTAGGTCCTCCTCTGCCATCATGTTCCAGGGCCTGAACCCCTCCCTTCAACCTTAAAGTCTTTTAATTTGGTACAATACTCAAATTACTTTGGTGCAATACACCAAGTTTTACTTTATTTATTTTAATGTCTTTATTGGGGAATTAATGTTTTACATTCAACAGTAAATACAAGTTTGTACATGTATAACATCCCCCAGTTTCCCATATAACAATACAACCCCCACTAGGTCCTCTGAATCCTTCTTGGATCTGTATTCTCCCCGCCCACCCATCCCACCCCAGAGTCTTTGACTTTGGTGCGACACACCAATTCCATTTCAGGTTCTACTTGTGTTTGTTTTTTTTCCTGATCTTGTTTTTCAACTTCTGCCTGAGAGTGAGATCATCCCATATTCATCCTTCTGTTTCTCACTTATTTCACTTAACATGAGTTTTTCAAGGTCCATCCAAGATCGGCTGAAAATGGTGAAGTTGCCATTTTTTACAGCTGAGTAGTATTCCATTGTGTATATAGACCACAACTTGCTCAGCCACTCATCTGTTGTTGGACACCTGGGTTGCTTCCAGGTTTTGGCTATTACAAATTGTGCTGCCAAGAACATATGTGTACACAGATCTTTTTGGATGGATGTGTTGGGTTCCTTAGGATATATCCCCAGGAGAGGAATTGCAGGGTCATAGGGCAGATCCATTTCTAGCCTTCTGAGAGTTCTCCAGACTGTTCTCCACAGAGGTTGGACCAGTTGACATTCCCACCAGCAGTGCAGGAGGGTTAATTTGACCCCACACCCTCTCCAGCATTTGCTGCTGTTACCTTTTCTGATGTATGACATTCTCACTCATTCTCAGGAGTGAAGTGATATCTCATTGTTGTCTTTATTTGCATTTCTCTGACAATCAGAGACTTGGAGCATTTTTTCATGTGTTTCTCGGCCTTTTGGATCTCTTCTGTGGTGAATATTCTGTTCACGTCCTCCCCCCGTTTTTGGATGGGGTTATTTGTTGTCTTGTTGTTGAGTTTGGCAAGCTCTTTATATCTGTTGGTTATTAAACTCTTATCTGATGTATGGCATGTAAAGATCTTCTCCCATTCTGTGAGGGGTCTCTTGGTTTGCATAGTGGTTTCTTTAGCTGTGCAGAAGCTTTTTAATTTGATGTAGTCCCATAGGTTTATATTTGCCTTAGTCTTCTTTGTAATTGGATTTGTTTCACTGAAGATGTCTTTAAAATTTATGCGGAAAAGAGTTCTGCCAATATTTTCCTCTGAGTATCTGATAGTTTCTGGTCTGACATCCAAGTCCTTGATCCACTTGGAATTTGCTTTTGTATTTGGTGAAATACAGTGGTTCAGTTTCATTCTTCTGCATGTTTCAACCCATTGTTTCCAACACCATTTGTTGAAGAGACTCTGCTTTCCCCATGTAATAGTCTGGGCCCCTTTGTCAAAGATTAGATGTCCATAGGTGTGGGGCTACCCTTGTTTTTTAATTATTGTTATTGCTGTTGTTGTTGGATAGGACAGAGAGAAATGGAGAAAGGAGGGGAAGACGGGGAGAAAAAGATAAGACACCTGCAGACCTGCTTCACCACCTGTTAAGTGACTCCCCTGCAGGTGGGTATCTGGAGACTTGAACCAGGATCCTTGTGCTGGTCCATGGGCTTCATGCCACCTGCGTTTAACCCACCGCACTACTGCCCAGCCCCGGAACCCTGGTCTTTATACATTGTAACCTATACGCTTAACCAGATGCGCTACCATCAACCCTCAACAGCATGTTCTGCTTAGTTCACAGCGAGGTTTGGGGTCTGGGTTGAGCGAGGCACCCCTCTCACCTCATGCCCTGCCCTGGCCCTGGTCGAGGATGGATCTGGAATGAGACTCTTATGAGCAGGTACAAAGAGCAGAGGATGAAGGGGGGTGGAGGAGAGGAGAGAAAATTTCCATTTGGCTCTCCTCTGAGCTGCTAGCCACATTTCCCTCCCGCACAGCCCGTTCCCGAGTCATTCCTCATGAATTTTTCATTCCTGAGAGCCCTTATCTCTTCCCGGAGCTGCCTTGGGAGCCTGCCTTCCCGACTGGGCAGATGAGAAAGGCTGCTGGAAGGGCAGGAATCATCTGTCCCCTGGGATGGGGAGTTCTGGAAAGAGGACTCCTTTCCCCGCCCTGGGTACTGTAGGTTGAGGCTCAGAGGGAAGGACTTTGGGGACAACCACTGTGGCCAGTCTTGGACCTGAGGAGCCCACAGCAGTCAAGAGGGGCTATGAGTGAACTTGGCCTCCTGCAGTCTGGATTTCTGGAGTCTAGCTGTCTAGGTGTATGCCTGAGTGATGGGGGTTGAAGATGTCATCTCTCCCTGCCCCCATTCCCAGTACCACTGAACCCCTCTTCAGTCAACGTTGCCCCACCCCAGGGGAAAGGTGTCCTCACACCTACCTGCTAGGAAGTCTACTTTGTCCCCCAAAGATTTGTTGAAGTCCTAGCAACTAGTGTCTCAGACTGTGACCTTACTGGAAATAGCCTCAGTGTAGATGTACCTGGTTGATGTGAGTCACTAATGCACATTAGTAGGAAAGGAAGCCATGTGCAGAGTGGACAGAGGTGAAGTGCCCCCAGCCACGAGCCACAGGAAACAGGAGGAAGCGGGAGGGTTCTTCTGGTGGGGCCCAGAGGGTCCAGGAGGTGGTGCAGTGGTTACAGTACTGAACTTGTGTGCATGAGGTCCTGAGTTCAATCCCTGGTATCCCATGTATTAATGGGTCCCTGGCCCTTTCCCCATTAGTATGTAAATAAATCTTTAAAATAATGCTATCCTGCATAGTGGCCAGAGAAATAGCTTTGTATCATATGCAATAAATAAAATCAATCTTTAAAAAATGTTTAAACACAGAGTATGCAAGACCGCACTTGTATTCTTGCCCAGGGCCTCACAAATGTAGCTGGCCCTAAAATTTGCAGGCAGGAAACTGGGGAATCCTAATTCTGGGGACGCTGGTGGCCAGGGGGAGAACTGTGGGCGGAGGGAACAAGCTAGGCCTGGTGAGCTCCAGTCACAGCCCATGGTGCCCTTGGAGCCTGTTTTTTCTTGTGTGTGTGTGTGTGTGTGTGTGTGTGTGTGTGTGTGTGTGTGTGTGTGGTTGCTGTTGTTGTCTTGTTTTTTGCTATTGCTTGGATGTTAGCATATTACTCTTGGAAAGTTCCAGCTGGTTTTTCAGCCATTATTAACCGCCCTGGAAGAGGGAGCAGTGCCACCTTGTGGCCAAGGTGGGAATGTAATCAGGAATCTCAGCGTGACCCCAGAGCGTGTTCCAGGGCCTGGGGCCACATGAGACGTTCCCCTTTTTCTTCCCTTTCTCAAAATAGCATGTTCCCCATAGAAGATCCCCAGGGAGCTCTGAGATGTTTGCTTATGAGGAAATGGTCCTTAGAAATAGTCCCCAAGAAATGCAGTCACCCACATCCCACTGACTCCACCCCTCCCACGCCCAGTCCCAGTGTTGCTGAGAGAAGGAGGAAGGGGGTGAACTATGAACAGTGTGGAGGAGCGAGCCCAGTGGCCAGGGAAACAGCTCAGCTGACAGAGCACAAGACTTGCATGTCTGAGGCTCTGGAGCTTCTGTTTTTTGTTTTGCCTCCAGGGTTATCGCTGGGGCTCGGTGCCCGCACTTTGAATCTACTGCTCCTGGAGCCCATTTTTCCCATTTTGTTGCTGCTGCTGTTGTTGGCTAGGACAGAGAGAAATGGAGAGAGGAGGGGAAGACAGAGGGGGAGAGAAAGACAGACACCTGCAGACCTGCTTCACCGCTTGATCCTTACACGGGTCCTTGCGCTTTGTACCATGTGAGCTTAACCCACTGTGCTACCACCCGGCCCCTGCTCTGGCTCTTCTTTGTGAAGCCCTATCTCATGTGACATAAATACAGTAAATCCAACATAAACAAACAGACAGGCTATCCTGGGAGCAGCCTCCCAAGCAGAACCACTTGGGTTGGGTTGGGGGGGGGATAAATCTGACTTTCCCCCTTTCACTGAAGATCACCTAAACTTGTACCCATTATTGACCAAACTGTGAAAAAAGGTGAATACCGACTCGCTGGCTTTCCTGGCATTGCCCTTCCTTCCACCCTGAAGGTCGAGATTGGCTGGAGCCCATTTCACAGATGAGGGCACTGAGGCAGGCCCATATACCAAGGAAGACGGCCTGACTTGGCTGACTGGAGCAAGGGTGGTGGCATTGTGCTGCTGTCCTTGTCTATTCCCACTGTAACAGCTGTGTTTCTTTCCTGGGTTGTGTGACAAAGGACCACCAGCTCGAACGGAACGGCAGGAATGAATGTAGTGTTTCTCAGCTCTTCCCCACCCCCTCAAGTTTACAAGACAGAGTGGCCAGGGCAGCACTCTGGCATCTGCAGTGCCAGAGAGAGAACTCGGGTCCTCATGTTTGTGAATTCAGGGCTCTGTCACTGTACCCTCTCCCAGGGCATCAACTTCCCTTTTTTATTAGTATCCATTAGACTATGGATGAAGGGATATTTGCAGCAAAATAAATGGAACTGTCTTTGCCATGAGTAGAATTCTAAGAGCAGCCTGCCTGCTGGCTGTGTAGGAATGCACCTCTGCTTCCTGCAAACTGACTGTTCCTTTGATATGTAACTGTAAACGTGGGTCCGCTGACACGCATTTTACACGCATGCCAACAAAATGCCAACAAAACTAGCCTTGTGGTTTCTCGAGAGTTCAGTCCCCTCCTAAACCTTACTGAATCACAGATAAGAAGCCCTGGTCCACGGCAGGCACGGCCTCCCAGAAAGGAGTTGGGCCTCGGGCCAGGCACTGTGTGCCCTGGTCTGGGGATGGCAGTGAGCAGTCTGATCAGTTCCAGGGCTCTGGCCCTGGATCCTGGCCCTGTAGGCAGGGCTCCTCCCGTGGGAAAAGGCATTCCCAGCCCAGGCAAGGCATTTGCACGTGGAGCTCAGGGGCCACCTGAGCATATCCTCTGGTAGGTGTTAGTTTTCAGTCTCTCTCTCTTTCTTTCTTTCTTTTTTAATTTTTAAAAAATATTTATTTATTTATTCCCTTTTTGTTGCCCTTATTATTTTTATTGTTGTAATTATTGATGTCATCATTGTTGGATAGGACAGAGAGAAATGGAGAGAGGAGGGGAAGACAGAGAGGGGGAGAGAAAGACAGACACCTGCAGACCTGCTTCACCGCCTGTGAAGCGACCCCCCAGCAGGTGAGGAGCCAGGGGCTTGAACCTGGATCCTTACGCCGGTCGGTCCTTGTGCTTTGCACCACCTGTGCTTAACCCGCTGCGCTACCGCCCGGCTCCTTCAGTCTCTCTTTCGTTGAGGCTGTCTACTGTCTGAGCATTGCTAGACACGTATATATGGTCTGGGAGTGACCTGAGACCACAGCACCTGGGCCATAGTGCTGAGCTCATTCTCTTTATACTTAAAGAGGAGAGAGCAGGAGACAGAGAGGGTCGACAAACCCAAAGCTCCTCTCTGCCACCAGGTTGCCCCCATGTGGTGCTTGGGGTCAAACCCAGGACCTCACACACAGGAAGCGTGCACTGTATGCTCTGCGTGTGAGCTCCTGACCCTTGTTTATTAATAATAACAAGTGTTGTTGTTGTTAATCTGTAAACCCACTCTGAGCTGGCACGGTGTTCAGCAGGTAGGGTACAGGACTTGCTGTCATGAAGCCTCAGGTTCTAGTCCTAGTGTGTCATATGCGAGAACAGTATTCTGGCCTCTCTCTCCTTCAGTAAGAAAGAGGGAGAAGGATTAAGAGGTGGCGCAAAGCACAAGGACCTGCATAAGGATCCCGGTTCGAACCCCGGCTCCCCACCTGCAGGGGAGTCGCTTCACAAGCGGTGAAGCAAGTCTGCAGGTGTCTGTCTTTCTCTCCTCCTGTCTTCCCCTCCCTCTCTCCATTTCTCTCTGTCCTATCCAACAACGACAACAACAATAATAACTACAACAATAAAACAACAAGGGCAACAAAAGGGAATAAATAAAATTAAAAAAAAAAAAAAAAAGAAAGAGGGAGAAAGGGACCACGTGGTGGCTCACCTGGTTAAGTGCACACATTACAGTGTGCAAGGTCCCAGGTTCAAGCCCCTGGTCCCCACCTGCAGTGGTGAAGCAGGGCTGCAGGGAGGTGTCTTTCTGTCTCTCTCCCTCTCTACCTCCCCCTCCCCTTTAAATTTCTCTCTGTCTCTGTCCAATAATAAATAAAAGTAAAATAAAAAGATTTAAAATCTTTTTAGAAGAAAAGGATAAAAATTTAAGAAAATAAAATGTCTGGGACAGGGGTAGATAGCATAATGGTTATGCAAGAGACTCTCATGCCTAAGGCTCCGAAGTCCCAGGTTCAGTCTCCCGTACCACCATAAGTCAGAGCTGAGCAGTGCTCTGGTGTTTCTCTCTGTATCTTTCTCTCTCTGCATCTCTCTCCAGAAAATACTTTAAAAAATTATTAAAAGGGTGTCTAGCCAGTATCACAGTGCAAGGACCAGCGTAAGGATCTGGTTTCGAGCCCTCAGCTCCTCACCTGCAGGGGGGCCGCTTTTCAGGCGGTAAGGCAGGTCTGCAGGTGTCTGTCTTTCTCTCCTCCTCTCTGTCTTCTCCTCCTCTCTCCATTTCTCTGTCCTATCCAACAACAACAGCTGTAACAACAATAACAACCACAACAAGGGCAACAAAATGGGAAAAATGGCCTCCAGGAGCAGTGGATTCGTAGTGCAGGCACCGAGCCCCAGTGATAACCCTGGAGGCAAAAAATAAAGAAAGAAAAAGAAAGAAAAGAAAAGGTCTGGGGTTGAATTCATCTGGGAGTTGTTAGTTTGTCACTCCTGGTTTTCTGTCCGAGGGATTTTTTTCTTCCCCCACATATATAATGAAGCAGGAGCTTGGAGCCTGGGCATTCCTGCTGCCAGTAACCTGCCAGGGGAAGGGGAAGGGCTTTCTCAGCCGTGGGAACAAGGCCTGCCTGGCCCATCCTGACAAGCCCAAACTACAGCCCTGCCAGGCCACCAGCTGGTTGCACTTATGGAAAGTCAGAGCAACAGTTGCCCATTTCCAGTCAGGTGGAGCCTTGCCCGTTTTGAAAATTCCCCCAGGATATCAGCCCTGACGGGGATGGGGGGGGGGGGGGGCTGGAACCAAGTCAGAGCCATGCTGTTAACCTTAGTAGATTTTTACATTTGTGTTAAAATAAGAATAAGAAGCCTCAGCTTATTCTGTGTTTTGATTCCCACCATGGTAATTTTTTTAAATTTATTTCTTTATTGGGGAATTAATGTTTTACATTCAACAGTAAATACAATAGTTTGTACATGCATAACATTCCCCAGTTTCCTATTTAACAATACAACCCCCACTATGTCATTTATCATCCTTCATGGACCTGTATTCTCCCCACCCACCCACCCCAGAGTCTTTTACTTTGGTGCGATATGCCAATTACATTTCAGGTTCTACTTGTGTTTTCGTTTCTGATCTTGTTTTTCAACTTCTGCCTGAGAGTGAGATCATCCCATATTCATCCTTCTGTCCCACCATGGTAATTTTCCCCCTCTCATTTAAATTTTTATCTTTTTGCCTCCAGGGTTATTGCTGGGGTTCGGTACCTGCACTACGAATCCACTGCTCCTGGAGGCTATTTTTTCCCACTTTGTTGCTTTGTTGTAGTTGTTGTCAGATAGAACAGAGAGAAATTGAGAGGGGAGGGGAAGACAGAGAGGAGAAAGATAGACACCTGCAGACCTGCTTTACCGCCTGTGAAGCGACCCCCCTGCAGGTGGGGAGCCAGGGGCTTGAATCAGGATCCTTATGCCAGGCCTTGCGCTTTGCTCCCTATGCGTTTAACACGCTGTGCTACCGGCCAGCCCCCTCATTTAAAATTTTTTATCTTTAATTTTATTTATTAATTTGCCATAGCGCTGCTAAGCTCCAGTTGATGGTGCTGCTGGGGGTTAAACTGGGGCCCTTGCTGCCTCAAGCACAAATGGCTTTTTGCATAACCACTAGGCTATCACCTCAGTTCTAATTTTGATTTTTTAAATTTATCTATTTTCCCTTTTTCAGCCCTTGTTTTTTATTGTTGTTATTGATGTCGTTGTTAGATAGGACAGAGAGAAATGGAGAGAAGAGGGGAAGACAGAGAGGGGGAGAGAAAGACAGACACCTGCAGACCTGCTTCACCGCCTGTGAAGCGACTCCCCTGCAGGTGGGGAGCCGGGGGCTCAAACTGGGATCCTTAGGCCCGTCCTTGCGTTTTGCGCCACGTGCGCTTAACGTACTGCGCTACCATCCTACTCCATAATTTTATTTTTTAATGTGTTGCTAGGGAATGAACCCGGGCCCTTGCACATGAGGGATACCACTCAGCAGCCTCCCTGTCCATTGTTTTATTCTATAGCTTTAGAGGAAGAGAGAGAGATAAAAAGAGATGAGACCAAGAGAGAGAGACACCATGGCCTCACTCCATCAAGCATGGTTTCTGTATGCTGATAGCCTCATGGTGCCTGGGGCTGAACCCAGCAGGGCTTCCTGCATGAGAACCCACTGCTCTGCCTGCTAAGCTCTCTTGGCCCCATTGTCACTTTTCAAATGTCTGTCTGTACTCTGGCCTCACTCAGATCAGGGCTCTTGCTCCTTATGTCCCTGTTCCCCGGCCTGTGCCTGGTCAATATCACACCACAATGGAGCTGAAGGATTTTTAGTAAGTGTCCAAGACCTTCTGCCCCTCTGAAATGGGGGTGCTGAACTGGGTGTTCAGCAAGGTTGCTTCTGGAGCTAAGTCTTGGTATTGGAACCCCTTTGACAATTGATTAAAAACCATGCCCCCTCCCCCCTCAATCCTGAAAGGTCACCCCCTGACTTTCACTTGCCTTCCTTGTTTTATTGCCCAGGACCACCACTACCCCTTCTTCCTGGGAGGTTCCTCCCTCACCCCACTAACTAATGCAGGTGGGCTACTCTCCCCTCCCTCTTCCCCTCCCCCCTAGCCCACCAACCCAGCAGGGTGGACGTGCCAGGGCCTTTCTGGATTTTGTTTTTCTTTTTCCTGAATGAAACTGGAATGGAAGGTTTCTTTCCCTCTCTGGTGGGAGGCCACAGATTGGAGTCCAGATCACCTGGGATCATGTTCTTGTTCTACAGAGGAAGCTCTTCTGTGGGGAGAATAGGGAGGAGGGGCTTGGAGAGGGGCCCAGGGCAGAGGACAAAGAGAGAGGGGGGAAAGAGACTTTTGGCATTTCAGTCCTGGATCTGTCTGTTCCTGAAGGCAACCCTTTCAAAAAAAAGATTAATTTATTTATTAAGGATAGAGAAAGAAGAGAGAGAGAGAGAACCAGAGCATCATTCTAGCACATGCCATGTGGGGGGATTGAACTAGGACCTCATACTTTCAAGTCCAGCACTCTAACCACGGCACCACCTGCTAGACTACAACCCGCCTTCATTTCTCTGTCATTTGAACCCAAGAACTGGGTGCCCGCAGCACGCAGGTCACATGCTGTCCTCCGACAGACTCTAGGGCTTGCCAGCCGGTGGCTGCAGCTTGCGGGTTGTATTTTCTCTGACCCTCGCTGTGGAAGCCACAAGGGCTGTGCTGAGGGTGTGGACGGGGCTGGGGGTGATGCAGCCAGCAATGCATTTTGGTTTGCAAGAGGGCCTTTGCTGTTAAGACCTTCCTTCCTTCCTCTTCCTCTTCCTCTTCCTCGCTTTCCTTTCTTGCCTGCTTTTTTTGTCAGAGCACTGCTCCAGTGATAAGTGCTATCAGGAATTAATAGAACCACACTGCCCTCCCCCACCCCAGTCCTCTGCTCTGTATTGGAGCCACCAGCAAACCCAGCTGCTTTTCTTTAAAAAGATCGATTTATCAGCCTGCCAGCATTCATGTCCAGCAGAGAAGCAATTACAGAAACCAGACGTTCCACCTTCTGCACCCCATAAAGAATTTTGGTCCACCGGAGAGAGAGAAAGAAAAAGGGAGGGACATTTGGATGTAGTAATAGGGTCCCTAGTGGCTTGGAGGGGAAGAGGGGACTGGACCTGGAATAAAAAGGGGAGGATTATGTACAAATGTTGACAGATAGTTGTAGAGATGACAGCTTATTCGTGTCTGTAAGCTTAGGAGAACTGCAGTGGCTTGCAATGGAGGGACTGGGGATTCAGAACTCTGGTGGTGGGAACAGTGTGGAATTATGCCCCTGTTGACATGTAAATTTGTAAATTGATATTAAGTCACTAATACAATTTTTTTAGAAAAGAACTTTACTTCATACTTCCAGAAGGGTAAATGTTAGGGGAAGATGACCAGAGGGCTCTGAACTTCGATTCCATCAGCACCTGGCGAGAGAAAAGGAAAAAAAAAAAAAAAAAAGGCACTCAGAAGTAGTAGGTGTGACTTAAAAAGGAAGAGAAGGCAGAACTATAGAAAAAATGAGTAAATATATATAAATATAGATAGTTTAAGAAGTAGTAGTCAAGCCCTATCTGTGATCTTGAGAGAACTGGTGCAGTTTCCAATTGAGGGAATGTGGACATAGAATTCTGGTGGTGGGGAAGTTGTGGAATTATACCCTGTTAGAGCTTTATAAATCAATATTGAATCCCTAATAATTCTGATCTTCTTATTCATTTATCTATTACTGGATAGAGACAGAGAGGAATTGAGAGGGGAGGGGGAATGAAAGAGAGAAAGAGACAGAGAGACACCTGCAGCCCTGCTTTACCACTTGTGAAGCTGTCTCCCTGCAAGTGGGGACCAGGGGCTTGAACCTGGGCCCTTGAGCACTATAATGTGTGCACTTAACCAGGTGCACCACCGACTGGCCCCTAATAATTTTTTAAAAGATTGATTTACTAATGAGAGAGAGAGAGACCAGAGTACTTTTCTGACCATATGTGGCATGAGAACGTTGAACCTGGGATCTAGGGGCTGCAAAGCATGCACTCTACCTGCTACACCACCCTCCCCAGCCATGCAGAAGGGGTCATTGCTCTCTGAGAATCACAGCCAGGGAGGTGGAGCAGAGTGGAGGGAGCAGTGGGCCTGGATGGCCACAAGAGGGCGCCAGGGAGCAGATCCCGGCAGGTTGGGGCTGAAGTTAGTTTCTTCCCTGCTGGCCTGAATGGCCACAAGAGGGCGCCAGGGAGCGGGTCCCGGCAGGTTGGGGCTGAAGTCATTTTCTTCTCTGCTGGCCTGGATGGCCATTAGAGGGCGCCAGGGAGCAGATCCCGGCAGGTTGGGGTTCAAGTCAGTTTCTTGTCTGCATCTCTAATGTCAGCCTCTTTCCCAGAGACCTGGGCTCCTGGCCAGCGGTTATCAGTTAGTGGTGATCGGTGATGGACAGGGCATCAGAATGCACCACCGGCTCTCATGCAGTGGGTACTTTCTGGATTCGCCTTCCAGGAAAGGCCAGGAAGTTCCTCCTGTGCCGTTGGGACCCGCTGCCCTGGGGCTTTCTTAGCTTCATCTCTAGGTCTTTGTTCCAGCCTCCACGCCACATCTCCAGATCTCGGTTCCTTCCCGCTCACCCTGGCAGCTGGCAGAGGGTACTGGGGGAGGAAGGGGGAAGGTGCCCCATCTCCCTACAACGGGCTTTTGTCTCCCCTGCGGCAGAGTGGGTCTGCTTGAATTCCTCCGCAGCAGCCTCAGTTTTTCCAGGTGAGTAGAGTCCAGGATGTGCTCTGGTGAGGTGGCTTTGGGGAGAATGAGTCACTTCCTGGGAAGAAGGTGAGACCATCAAGACCTTTTACCAAGATCCAGAGCTGTCTTTCTCCACCACTGCCCTGATGTTGTCACTGGCAAGGCACCACTGTATGCCCAAGATGAGCAAAGCTCTGGCTCCTCTTTCTCTCTCTCTCTCTGTCTTTCCCTTATGAAAATACATCTTTAGGGCAGAGGGTAGATAGCATAATGGTTATGCAAAGAGACTCTCTTGCCTGAGGCTCCGAAGTCCCAGTTTCAATCCCCCGGCACCACCATAAACCAGAGCTGAGCAGTGCTCTGGTTAAAAAAAAAAAAAAAAATTAAAAAAATTAAATAAATGGGCAGGGGTAGCTAGCATAACAATTATACCAAGAGTCTCTCATGCTCGAGGCTCCAAAGTCTGAGGTTCAATCCTCCGCACCACCATAATCCAGAGCTAAGCAGTGCTCTGGTAAAAATAAAATAAAATAAAATAAAATAAAATAAAATAAATGCAGGGCTGAAGAGATAGTACTACTAGTAACAACAGACTTCCATGCCCAAGGCACCGGAGGTCCCACTTTCAGTCCTAACACCACCATAAGCCAGAGCTGAGTGGTACTCGTCTGTGAGCCGCTTTACGCCTGCCCCACTGCGTGGAACAGCGAGTCTTTTGAAACTGCCTAGTGTTCATAGCTAAATGTTCAGAGAGGAGAAACTGGTCTGTTTTAAAGATTGTTTTGCTAATGAAAAGAGTAAATATTTTTGTTGAAATAAAAAAAAAAACACAATTGGAAGCCAGTAGTTGAGTTGGTCAAGAAAGGACTTGGGCGTATGAGGCCTGAGGTGGACTCCCAGCACCATGTGCCTGAATGATGCTCTGCTTCCCTTGGCATAAGGATCCCGGTTCTAGTCCCTGGCGCCTCTCGGGTGGTGAAGCAGGTCTACAGGTGTCTGTCTTTTTCTCCCCCTCTGTCTTTTCCTCCTCTTTCCATTTCTGTCTGTCCTATCCAACAACAAACAGCAATAAAATCAATAACAATAGGGCGGGGTAGACAGCATAATGGTTATGCAAAGAGACTCTCATGCCTGAGGCTCCAAAGTCCCAGGTTCAATCCCCTGCACCAACATAAGCCAGAACTGAGCAGTGTTCTGGTGAAAAAAAAAACATTGAAAAGAAAAAAAAAACAATAATAAGAACAACAACAAAGGCAACAAAAATGGGGGGGAAATGGCCTACAGGAGCAGTAGATTCGAGCTCCAGTGATAACCCTGGAGGCAAAAAAAAGAGAGAGAGAGAGAGGGTGAGAGGAGAGAGAGAGAACCAAGTACTGCACAGGCCTGGCATGTGTGGGGATGGGGTCACATCTACGATCTTGTGTTGTGTGTGCAAGTCTTGTGCTCAGCCACGGAATTTTCTCACCTGATCCAAGTTGATGATCTTGAGATGATGGCATCCTTCGAGATTATCTGGCTGAGCCTGCTGCAACAGACAGGTGTCCTTTAAGAGATGCACAGAGCAGGAAGGGAGCTGTGTGACCAGTGAGGCAGAGAGGAGAATGTTGTAGCTGACACATTCTGGTCACCAAATGTGTGTTTCCCTAATTTTTTTTTTTATTAGAGCAGTGCTCTGCTCTGGGTTATGGTAGTGTAGGGGGTTTGACATCCTCGAGGAAACACTCACGAAAGACATGTCTCTGATATCTGATTACTATAAAAAATGGCGACTAATCCCTAGCACCGCAAAAACGGTATCATCTGTTTTCCATCTACACCATGCCTCGGCCTCACGTGAGCTTAATGTGCAGCTTGGCGATATGAGAATCCGGCATGAAGCCTAGCCAGTCTATCTTGGCGTTACTCTCGATCGCACTCTGTCATTTCACGAACATCTCATAAAAACTGCAGCAAAGGTGGGCGCGAGGAATCACATCATTGCAAGACTGGCCAGCTCCTCATGGGGTGCTAGCACTTCCATACTATGATCATCCTCTCTGGCATTATGCTATTCCACTGCAGAATACTGTGCCCCAGTATGGTTCCGTAGCCCCCATGTCCACTTGGCCGATTCCAAATTATATTCCTCCATGAGGATAATTTCTGGAACCATCCGTTCCACCCCGGTTCCATGGCTGCCAGTTCTTAGTAACATCGCCCTGCCAGATATTCGCCGGGATGCAGCATCATCTAAGTTCATTTCCCACATCTACGCTCGACCGGACCTGCCAATATACGCGGATATCTTCGCCCACCCTGTCCAATGCTTGACGTCTCGTCATCCAATCTGGTCTCCTACGCCTACACTGAACTTCTCTGTTCCAGACTCTTGGAAACAGAGTTGGCAGTCAGCTGAGGTAAAGAACAAACACCTCATCACAGACCCCTGCGAGCGTCAACCCGGCTTTGACCTGGCACGTTATGATTGGGCCCTCCTCAATCGCTATCGAACAGGCCATGGCCGGTGCACCACTATGTTCCATCGCTGGGGAGCCAGAGATGACCTGAACTGCCTCTGCGGCTCCAGACAGACTATGACCCACATAGTCAACGACTGCCACCTCTCCAGATTCAAAGGAGGTCTCGCAACTTTACATCAGGCTCAACCTGACGCTGTTGACTGGCTACGGAAGAAGGGCAAATGCTAGAAGAAGAAGGGGGTTGACCCAGGGACATCGGAGCCTCAGGCAGGAAAGTCTGTTTGCATAACTGTTATGCTGTCTCCCCCACCCTCTTTCCCTAATTTTCTAGGACACCAGCTGGGTGTCCTGTGACACCACTCCATCCTGATATTGTCCACTCACAAATGGGTCTGATCCCACAGGCTGAGAGTCCCATCTCACAAGTTGGTCTCTTTATCCCCCTCTTCAGATAAACACCCATTGCCCACCTGCATTGTCACCAGCTCTTGAATCAGAGGTGCCCTCTCATACCCTTTCCTTCAAGGTCAGCTGGGCTTGGCATGTGGGGGCATCTGATTCCCCAGCCTGGAAGCTCTCTGAACTCCTATCTACATATCTACCTATCTATTATCTATCTATCTACCTATATACCTATCTATTTATTAACTTTTTTATTCTTATGGAGGCTTCGGCACAAAGGCAAGGCTGGTCACACCACTGACTGTTGGTGACTGAGCTAGTCGCCAGGCCCTTCTCCCTTCTCCGGGGTTAAGGAAGCGGCTGCCAATTACGCTCCCAGCACTCAGGGCCCTTGGTTTTTCTCGCCAGGGGCTTTCCAGTCATTGTCAACATAAACTGATGTGGTTGCAGTCATACAGAATGACGAAAGGTTATTCCTAACTGTATTTATTAGAGTTCTTACCACTTAGGGACTTCCAAGGGGGTTAGGAATCGGGAGCAAAGCGCGCGCGCATGTGCGCGCGCGCGCACACACACACACACACACACACATTTTTTTTCCCCTTTCCCCAGTGCACTGCTCGCGTCTGGCTTACCAAGTTACAGGATTGTATGCATGTGTGTGTGTGTGTGTGTGTGTATGTGTGTGGTGTGTGTGTGATATGATGTTCTTGGTATGTTGCTAATAATGTCAGACATGCCCTCACCAGCTCTCTGTATCCCCTGTCCACTCTCAGTGGTTGTCAGGCCTGCCTGGGGTGCCTCCTCCTCCTGCCTGTCCCAGCCTTGCTGGCAGTGGGGGTCCCTTATTCTTTCTAACGGTTTCCCTGAGTGCTCCCCTCCTCTGTCCCACTACATCCATTGTGTCCATTTTTGTAGAAGAGAGAGAGAGAAGATGCAGAGGACGGTGTGGGAGGGAGAAGACTGAATTCCAGGGTGCGTCACTCCGGAAGGGGAAAGCCTGGGCTCAGTCCTTGATTACAAGAAGAGCCAGGGAGTGGAAAGGATGGGGCCAGAGCTAGGAGCTGGAGAGAGCTCCCCAGCCAGTCCATGCTGGGTTCTTTGGAATGTGCTGAGGGGTGGGCCCACATGCATAAGTCCCCCTTGCTGAGGCCAGGGGCCTGGAATAGCGAGGACAGTTCAGATCTGGGAGTGACTCCACCCCCCAACACACACGCCTTAGGCTCTTCCAGGAGGCTGGAAGCCCTGCCGGAGCAGGTCCTAGGGAGGAGCCCTCCTGGAGGCCTGGGCTCAGCTCAGGACAGTCACAGCTTTGTGGTGGGCGAGGGCGCACGCATTGCTAAGGTTCAAGGCAGAGCGGGTCAAGGGTGTCTGGGCGACAGACACCCAGCCCCCTGTGAGACAGGGTCAGGGGGTACCATCCCAGCCACAGTGGGGAAGGGAGGGAGTGGAGGGTTTTCTCTGCAGCCTTTACGTTGGCTCACCAGTCTGAAGGGTTCCTGAGGGAGTCTCCCTGCTGACTTGTGGGCTGGTAGCGGGGCTTCCTCAGGGCCTTGCTGCTTTCTTGTGCCAGACAGGCCTTGGAGAACCACCAGTGGTGTTCAGAGATGATCCTCTTCTCTTCTCTTCTCTTCTCTTCTCTTCTCTTCTCTTCTCTTCTCTTCTCTTCTCTTCTCTTTTCTCTTTTCTCTTTTCTCTTCTCTTCTTTTCAATAACAGTTTATGTACTTCTTCACGAGAGAGAGAGGAAGAGCAAGCAGCAAGGGCTCTTGTCTCCAGGTCACCCAGACAGACCTTGCAGGCTTTGTCAGGAGGCTCCCTCACCTCCAAGACTAGTGGGGAGATTGGAAAAATGATGTTCAGAACGACGGTATTTTTGTTTTATTCGCTATGGCCCCACAGCCTAGGTATATTGTATATATTTATTTGCTGTTTATTTTTAAAATTTTAAACCAGAGCACTGCTCTGCTCTCCCAGCTGGCTTATTATGGTGGTGCAGGGGATTGGACCTGGGACTTGGGAACCTCAGGCATGAAGGTCTTTTGCAGAAACACTGTGATGTCTGCTCAGCCCTCATGATTTTTGTTTGTTTGTTCTCGTTTTTCTATTAATGAGAGAGAACAGAGCACCGCTCAGCCCAGGCCTGTGTGGAGTGGGGGTGGGAGCCTGGGGCCTCAGCACAGGAGGGCACCTCCCCAGTGCCGGCCCTGTCTCTCCTGAGGGAGGCAGAGCTTCACTCCTGGATGACCTTCTGTTTAGATTTTGGTCCCGGCACCTGGGCACATCTGGGGCCGGCACGGGCGTCAGCTCCACCTCATGGGACTTCTCGCCCCGGTTGCAGGAGCCATGGTTCCCAGGCAAAGGGAGAGCCAGCAGACACCCTCAGTGGCTCTTTATCCTTATGCACAGAGCAGTCCCTGTGACTTCCTCCTTCTCCCCTGAGCCGCACCAAGTGCCATGGGCACACCTGGCTCAGGGGCACCACAGAACAAACCTGGGCTGCACGGTCCTCTCACAGGAGGGTGGCAGGGACAGTCTCCCTTGCTGGCCAGCTTCCTCTCCAGGCTTCCTGCTACCTTTATGACAGTCATTCTCCAGGAAGCAGGGGCAAGGCCAGGCACCTGTGGAGAAGGCCAGAACTGGGTCTGAGGTCTATGTCTTCCAGTGGTGGCTCAGAAGAGAGGTCAGAAGCAGCCTCCCTCCTGGGCTGCTGTGTGTGTGTGTGTGTGTGTGTGTGTGTGTGTGTGTGTGTGTGTGTGTGTGGTTTCTTGCACAAGCACCAACAGGTTCAGCCCATCTGAGGCTGTGGTGGTGGTGGTGGTGGTGGTGGTGGTGGTGGTGGTGGTGTGTGTGTATGTGTGTGTGTGTTTGGTGTGGGAGGGTTTTTGCTAACAAACAAAGCAGGGGCGCCCTGGCCAGACAGGCTGTAATCTCCGGAAGGGCTGTGGTTGTGCTATTGTAAACATCTGGATGTGGAGGGGGCCAGGCAGGCTGGAGGCCCACTGAAGCTGCAAGCCCCAGGCCCCAGGCTCTGTTCCCGTTTACCTCCTCTGGCCAAGGAATCCAGTTGTCAGAAGAGTAGAAGGCCCTGGAATCCCAAAAGGCAGGTTTGGAAAGGGTCCCCCCAGGTGACAGGCTTGAGGAGTTGTCAGGCAGCTGCTGTAAAGGCCCCCAAGGTTTGAGATGGCTTCAGTCCAGCTCCCCCACCCCTACCTGGGAGCCCTTAAATGGCTTGTGGCTTTTGAAAGTTCTGTCAATTCTCTAAATCATGTGGGACCCACACCCCAAAAAGCAAAGCAGAAAAGTAACTGGGGCCAAAGGTCAGACATATCTGTTGGCAACTGGGGGTAATTGCTCCCATGGTGGGGGGGGGGGGCAGAAGGCTGAGACTTCCGTGCAGAGACCCCACTTCAGAAGGGAGGGGGAGCAGTCTTGGGCCCTTTAGGCAAGAAGTCCTGAGTTTGATCCCTGGCATTGCATGTGCCAAAGGGTTGCTCTCTCCCCCCATGAATAAGGAGGGGGAGGTTGCTCAAGGTGGGTATGGAATGTCCAGAATGGCAAATTAAACAAAATAAAATA
This sequence comes from Erinaceus europaeus, assembly GCF_950295315.1. Taxonomy (NCBI): domain Eukaryota; kingdom Metazoa; phylum Chordata; class Mammalia; order Eulipotyphla; family Erinaceidae; genus Erinaceus; species Erinaceus europaeus. The sequence goes on along the minus strand of NC_080181.1, from coordinate 55,354,881 downwards.
CAGTGGGTTGAGCTCCCAGTACAGAGCCAACCTTATAATCCAGCCTTCACTACCTGTGAGCCCTGCTGCCAACGCTCTCAACACATAAATCAGCCTCGGAGTCCGTGGACAGCGTCAGGCGAAGGCCCGTGGATAGTGGCGCAGAGCCGAGGAAATTGGGAGGGGAGGTGGTCCAGCAGGATTGTTTATGTGTGAGGCCCTATATTTGTTCCCTGGTACAGTATAATGCAAATAAACAAGTGAAAAAAAACAAAAAAACCCGAAGCAAAAAGCCCCAGCTCTGCACTGAGTGAGTGCATTGTACCAGCTCCTCAGGTTTCTTTCTTCCTTTCTTTTTTTATTTTTATTTTTGTGGGTGGGGAAGAGAGAAGGGGAAAGGTCAGGTTTGGGTCAACAGAATTTCCCAGACTTTTCCAGCCATAGATTTCCTTTAGTTTTCTTGGAAGCATTTTATGAACTCAGGGTACTTGGGAAGCTGATCTCTCTTTGGGGGGGGGGGGGACAGGAGGTTTCAGCAGGGCCTGAGAATTGGGGAGCAGGAGCCCCGGGAGAGGGTGGCCAGAATATCACACTCAGGGCCCCCCAGCGTGGAATGTACAGGTACATCCCAGCAGTATTTCTGAAGGTGGATTTGATTGGAAATACACAGAGAAACTGAGAGAATAAGTCAGCAAAGTTACAGAAAAGGTTCAAGAATCAAGTCAAGAAATGGTCAGCAAAGGGGGGACAGGTAGCCAGTAAAGAACCAACTGCCCAGGCAGAGGGGAGATAGCATAATGGTTATGCAAACAGACTCTCATGCCTGAGGCTCCAAAGTCCCAAGTTCATTCCCCCACAAGACCATAAGCCAGAGTTGAACAGGGCTCTGGTTAAACAAAAAACAAAGAACTCAAGTGAGGTCAGGGGTAGATAGCATAATGGTTCTGCAAAGAGACTCTCATGCCTGAGGCTCCGAAGTCCCAGGTTCAAACCCCCCTCCCCCCACCATCAGCCAGAGTTGAACAGTGCTCTGGTGTTTCTGTCTGTGTCCTCTCTCTCTGCATCTCTCTCAAAATAAAATAAATACTTAAAAAAAAAAACTGAAGTGAGGGTAGGGGTAGATAGCATAATGGTTATGCAAAGAGACTCTCATGCCTGAGGCTCCGAAGTCCCAGGTTTAATCCCCTGCACCACCACCAGCCAACCAGCCAGAGCTGATTAGTGCTCTGGTAAAAAGAGAAAGAAAGAAGAAAGAGAAAAGAAAAAACACCTTCAAGTGATCTGTCAAGGTCACACTTTTTAAAATGTCTTTTGGGGGTTGGATGGTGTTGCATCCAGCAGAGTAAACTGACCTGCCCTCTCGGCCTCTATCTGCGCCCCCCCCCCCCCCCATCAATTCAGTTCACCTTCTCCAGTGCCCTCTTTACTATCTGCTGTTAGCTTAGTAAGTGACACTTGCCTTCTTTCGTTCTTTTTAAAATTATTTATTTATTTTTGAGAGAGGGGGTGAGAGAACGTGGAACACAAAGAAACTTCCTTGGCAAAGCTGATGGCAGAATTGCTGGGAGGGGCTCCGCAACAGAGTGCAGGACTTGCCTGTGGAAGGTCGCAGGTCTGATCCCCCCATCAGGCAGGCCAGAGCTTTGTGATGCTCTGGCTTCTTTTTTTTCTTTTCTTCTTTCTTTCTTTCCTTTCCTTTTTTTTCCCCCCAGAGCTCTGCTCAACTCTGGCTGATGGTGGTGCAGTGGGGTGGGGTGGGGTGGGGGGTGGGGAGGATTGAACCTGGGACTTTAGAGCCTTAGGCAGGAAAGTCTCTTTGCATAACCATTATTTTATTATCTACTCCCACCCTGTTTCTTTCTTTCTCTCTTCCATGACTTTCTGTTTTGAAATTCATTTTTATTTGAGGGTGGGGTGGGACAAGGGAGGGGATTGAACCCTTGGCCTCTAGAACACTGAGCCCCATCCCTGACCCAGGATCCATGAAAAAAGTCACATGGTTGGGAAAGTAGCTTAGCTGGTGGAGCTCAGGACTGGCATGCCTGTGGCTCCCGGCTGGCCCTGCTGTGGCGTGTACCTGAATGGTGTGCTGGCTTCTCCCTCACACGAAATAAAAAGGCCCTGTGTGCACAAGGCCTCACATTTGATTCCCACACTGCATAGGTCAGGGTAGACTTCATGCCTCTCTTCCTTCATAATATAAACGCATACATTCAGGAAGCGTGGTTTGGGGACTGGGTGGTGGCACACTTGGTTGAGTGCACACAGGTTACCATGCACAAGGACCTGGGTTCAAGCTCCTGCTCCCCTACCTGCAGGGGGGCGGTGTGAGCTTCATGAGTAATGAAGCAGTGCTGCAGGTCTCTCTCTCTCTTTATCCCCACCTCAATGTATCTCTACCATATATAAATGGCAGCTGGGAGTAGTGGATTCTGCCAGTAGGCAGTGATAACCCTGGTGGCAATTTCAGACACCCACAGACCTTTTCACCACTTCTGAAGCATCCCTGTTGCTGGTGGGAAACAGGGGCTAGAACCCAGGACCTTGAGCTTGGTGCTCTATGTACTTACCCCTGAGACTTCCGGAGGCGGGGCTACAGAGCAGCAGTAGCTGTGTTTCTCTCCTCCTCTCCTCTCCCGCCTCCCAGCCCCTCCCCCTTTTGAAAGTGTGTGGCTAGGTAGCATCTGGTCCATGTACAATGCTGCACAGCCTTCACTGTTAATGCCAGCACATTCCATCACTTGAAGGGAAACCCAAACCCAGCTGCCTGTCAGAAGTTGCTGCCCCGTCCTCCACCTGCCCAAGCCTCTGTCCCTCCACTGTGTCTGGATTTGTTGGCCCTGCCCTTCTGCTGTGATGGTGTCCTGCTGTGTGTGCGTTCCTCCAGCAGCATAAGGTCAGAGCTTCATGCTCAGGGTAGCAGGTAGCAGAAATTCACTCACTGTGAGCCACATTTGCTTAACACCCTTCACGAGAGGGCATTTGGGTGGTTTGCAGCTCCCTGCCATTGCGAATCGAGCTGCTGTGAGCACAGGGATACGTATGTTTTGTCTGAACACCTGTTTTCTGTTCTCCTGGGAACATATGCAGGAGTGGAAGTACCGGGTCATACGGTGATTCTGTGCTTAGCTTGTTGAGGAGTCCTTGTGTGGTTCTTAATGTGAAATTTGGATTCTAGCTTTTTTTAAAAAAAAGTGTTTGCATTATCTTCATTTATTTATTGGACAGAGACAGCCAGAAATCAAGAGGGAAGGGAGTGATAGAGAGGGAGAGAGACAGAGAGACACCTGCAGCCCTGCTTCACCACTTGGGAAGCTTTCCCTCTGCAGGTGGGAACTGGGGGCTTGAACCTGGGTCCATGAGCATTGTAACATGTGTGCTCAACCAGGTGTGCCACCACCCGGTCTCCCTTTTTTTTTTTTTTTAAAGAATTTATTTATTTATGAGAAAGATAAGAGGAGAGAGAAAGAACCAGACATCACTCTGGCATGTGTGCTGCTGGGGATCGAACTTGGGACCTCATGCTTGAGAGTCCAAAGCTTTAGCACTGCACCATCTCCCAGACCACATGAATTTTAGATTTCTTGTCTGCATGCCTCAGTTTCCCCACAGAAAACATGTTGAGTGATAACAACTTCTTTCTTTCTTTCTTTAATGTATTACTTAATTTTATTTAAAAAATTACTTTCAGGTTCCAAAAAACAGCTCACTTGGATAGTGTACCTGTTTGTTTTTTTAAATTTCTTTATTGGGGAGTGTACCTGTTTTGCAGTGCACACAGTTCAGATTCAAGCCCTGTCCCTGTCGCTTTGGAGGGGGCTTTGGTGTTATGGTCTCTTCCCCTCTCTGATTGTCTCTCTGTCTCACTCTCTTGTCTCAGGCTCCCTGCTTCCTCTCGCTTGCTGTTCCCCGGCTCTGGGGATGTGGACAGCAATAAGAGTACCAGTGACAGTAATACCAGCCTTCAGTGACTGCTGTGCCCCAGGCACAGAGAGAGGGAAGTGATTGGCTGGGGGAACCGTTTAACTGGTAGAATACCGGGTTCTCATGTCTGACATTACTGGCTTGATTCCTGGTGCTGCATCTACAGAGTGGTGTACATGCTCTGGCTTCTCTCTGTCTTTCTCTCAACTGCACATGAATCTCTCTCATATGTAATAAATAAATCTTAATAAGAGAGACAGAAAGTGAAACCTAAGTGGGTTTTGTCCTTTTATCTTAGCCCTTCTCCAGGGCCCCGTCTACAGTCCGGTTTTGTGTGACGTATTCCACCTGTTTGATAAAGTCATGTGAAGGTTACATCACACGGATGGCTTCTTGTGTCCCATCTCTTAACACTGCAGGAGGACCCTGGAGCACAGAAAGGGGTGATAGAGTATTGGGGTGGTCAATAGTTGCGGGTGGAGCCTGCACCTCTCCACTGAGTGACCCAGGCTCGCTTCCTAGAACTCTGTGACTGAGTTCTTCAGCTGCAAAACTGAGCCCAACTCTATGTGACTGCCATGAGGTTGATAAGACCTGGGGACACAGGTGCCCAACTCCTAGAGTCTGGAAAGGTCACCTTGTTTGGAAAATATATTTTATTTTTTGTTTCTGCAGATGTGATCTGGTTGAAGATACTGAGAGATTATTCTGGATTGCCCAGGGGTTTCTCATGCCAAGAATAAGTGTCCTTATGAGAGAGAAGAGGAGAGGACACACAGAGAGAAGGAAGAGGTGTGAAGACAGCCTGGAGAGATGTGGTCACAGGCCAAGAATGCCTGGAGCTTCCAGGAGCCAGCAAGGAGGCTTATAAGAAGGTGAGAATGTATTTCTGTTGCTTGAAGCCCCCACAGTGCTCACTGGTCAGGGCAACCTCAGGAAACACATGCAGGCGCTCTCTGAGCGTTGGCAGTGACCTCCTTCCTCTGTCAAGCCCAGCTAAGTGGGTGGCGTGCAGACCAGAGTGTTCTGCAGCTCAGGCTTCCCCTCTGCCTCCCTCACCAGGCAGGTGGGACTGACCCAGAATCTCAGGGGGCCTCTGCACTCAGGCTGGGCCCAGTGTATTGTGGAACACCTGGCTTTGGGGGGTATTCTTCCTTGGAGCTGTTGCAGCAGGGGCTGACACTAGGACTGCACCTCAGGGCCCTTGGGGGATAGGTCTGCCCCAGGCAGGTGGCTCAGGGCCCTCACCTGGTCTGCAGCCAGTCTCTCTCCTGCCCAGGCAGGAGGCCAGCAGGAAATGCCTCTGGGCTGTGTCCCCTGGCAGGCGGCTTACTTCCTGGGGGAAGATGAGGCTGACATTCTAGGAATTTCCAAAAGCTCTGGGGAGTTGGCCCAGAGAAGCTGAGGTGACAGCAGTGTGCAGGCCAGGGCTGGGTCTGGAGGAAGGCGATGGCTGGGCCCTTAGGTGAGCAAGGAGCTTCTTCTCCTTCTCCTCCACCTCCTCCTTCTCCAATTATTCATTAGTGATTTAATAATGATAAACAAGACTGTAAGATAATAGAGGCACAGTTCCATGCAGTTCCCAGCACCAGAGTTCCGTGTCCCGTCCCCTCCATCCCCTCCATGGGAGACTACTCTGCTGTTTATCCCTCTGCGAGCTTCTGGGGCATCTCCAGCACATGCAGGTCCCAGGCCTCTGTTCTCAAAGGAGCCACTGCCTTGAAGACAACTGCTAAGTCATATCATAACAGGAATGATCTTCGTCAGCTATATCCTCTTCCAAAATTGGAGGTTTTGGAAACTGAGTTTCCTGAAGAGGTTATTTGCATTTTGGAAGAGGAGGGACTCAGGCTCTGTTCTCCTTTCAGTGTGGCACCAGGGAATGGGCCGAGAGCCTCGTGCTTACCACTGCATGACCTGCTAGACCTAGTGTTTCCTTTCTTTTCACCTCACCTCACCTCACCTCACCTCACCTCACCTCACCTCACCTCACCTCACCTCACCTCACCTCACTTCACTTCACTTTGGAGGGAAGATAAAGGCAGGAACAGACAGATACCACAGCTATGCTTCATCATTTATGGAGCTCTACTGGTGTGTGTGGTGGTGCTGGTGCTCAAACCCGGTGTCTCACACACAGCAGGACATGTGCTCTACCGAGAGAGAGAGAGAGAGAGAGAGAGAGAGAAAGAGAGAGCTCTGTCCTCTTATGTTCCAAAAAGCTAGCCAGTAGTTGTTGGACCTTCTCCCTTCCAGGCAGTACTTTCCATCATCACGTAATTACCTACAGGCATTGTCACAGCTACTCCTTCTTCATATTTTTAGAAAAGATATAGGCATGCATGGATATATGAGACAGGGAGGGAGAGCCAGAGCAGCACCTGGCAGTGTTAGGGATCGAACGTCCGACCTCATGCCTGAGTCCATGCTTTATCCCCGTCCCACTTCCAGGGTCTTAGATCCAGCTTTTGGAGACCCAGAAGCTAATATAAGTGGAGGATCATCTTTAGAAGAAGTTGCAAGTATGTTTTAAATATAAAACCAGGTATAGGACCTCAGCCTTGAGGGACCCTATGGTTTCATAAGTTCTGTGACCTGGTCTGCAGATGCAAAAACGGATCTCGGGGGTGGGGGGCTGCAGAGAGTTCACAGACTTTACCAAGTGTGAGGACTCAGGTTCAAGCCCCCAGCCATCACATGGGAGCACCTGCATGGGGCAAGCTTTCCAAGTGGGGGAGTAGTGCTGTGGTCACCTCTCTCTCTGTCTGTCTTTCTCTGCCTCAGTCTTCCTCTTTATCTCTCTTTCACCCTGTATCTAAAAACAAAACAAAGCACACAGAGAAAAACAGTGGGCTGGGTTGTTGTCCACCAGGTTAAGCACACATAGTATGAAGCACAAGGACCCACGCAAAGATCCCGGTTCGAGCCCCCAGCTCCCCACTGGCAGGGGAACTGCTCCACAGGCGGTGAAGCAGGTCTGCAGGTGTCTGTCTTTCTCTCCCCCTCTGTCTTCCCCTCCTCTCTCCATTCCTCTCTGTCCTATCCAACAACAATGACATCATCATCGACAACAATAATAACCACAACAATGATAAAACAACAAGGGCAACAAGAAGGGAAAAAGTGGCCTCCAGGAGGAGAGAAAGATAGACTCCTGCAGGTGGGGAGCTGGGGGCTTGAACCGGGATCCTTAACGCCGGTCCTTGCACTTGGCGCCATGTGCACTTAATCTGCTACACTGCCACCCGACCCCCACAGCCCAGTTCTTCAGTTCTTTACATCTTAAGAGTGAGTGAGAGACATCGTCTAAAGTACTGCTCCACCATCCCTCCGGCTTGCTTTCTGCCTTCCTCTCTTTTTTCTTTCTTTCTCTCTTTCTCTCTTCTTCCCTCCCTCCTTTCTTTCTTTCTTTCTTCCTTTCTTTCTTTCTTTCTTCCTTCCTTCCTCCCTCCCTCCCTCTCTTTCTTTCTTTCTTTCTTTCTTTCTTTCCTTCCTTCCTTCCTTCCTTCCTTCCTTCCTTTCTTTCTTTCTTTCTTTCCTTCCTTCCTTCAGGGTTATTGTTGAGGCTAGGTGTCTATACTACGAATCCACTGCCCCTGGAGGCTATTTTTTCCCTTTTATTGCCTTTGTTGCTAATCATTGTTGTTGTTGTTGACATTGTTGTTGGATAGGACAGAGAGAAATGGAGAGAGGAGGGGAAGACAGAGGGGGGGAGAGAAAGACAGACACCTGGGAGTCGGGCGGTGGCGCAGCGGGTTAAGCGCACGTGGCGCAAATCGCCAGGACCTGCGTAAGGATCCCAGTTCGAGCCCCCGGCTCCCCACCTGCAGGGGAGTCGCTTCACAAGCGGTGAAGCAGGTCTGCAGGTGTCTGTCTTTCTCTCCTCTCTGTCTTCCCCATCTCTCTCCATTTCTCTCTGTCCTATCCAACAACAACAACATTAATAACCACAACAATGTTAAACAACAAGGGCAACAAAAAGGAAAATAAATAAATAAATAAATAAAAACTTAATTTATAAAAGAAAGAAAGATAGACACCTGCAGACTTGCTTCAACACTTGTAAAGTGACCCCCCTGCAGGTGGGGACCCGGGGGCTCGAACCAGGATCCTCACACCAGTCCTTGAGCTTTGCCCCATTTGCGTTTAACCCGATGCACTACTGCCTGGCCCCCCTTCCAGCTTTCTTGGTGCTGTCCATGGTGCTCCTCTGTGGTGCTGGTGATGGAGCCTAGGACTGTACACATGGTCAGGTGTTGCTTTACTTACTGAACCACCTCCCAGGCCCCCTTGTTATTTTACTTACATTATTTATTTATCTTTTTAAATTGCTTTATTGGGGATTAATGGTTTGTAATTGACCATAAAATGGAACAGTTTGTACATACATAATATTTCCCAGTTTTCCACATAACAATTCAATCCTCTCATTTTTATTTTTATTTTTTTTTATTTTTATTTATTATTGGATAGAGACAGAGAGAAATTGAGAGAGGAGGGGAGATAGTGTGAGAGAGAGACAGAGACACTTGCAGCCCTGCTTCACCACTCATGAAGCTTTCCCCCTGCATGTGGCGACCAGGGGCTTGAACCTGGGTCCTTAGCACTGTAGTGTGTGTCCTTAACCAGGTGTGCCACCGCCCCTCATTTTTTTTTTTTTAATTTTAAGGGGCTGGGTGGTGTTATACCTGGTTGAGTGCACATGTTACAATTTGCAAGGACCTGGGTTCAAGTTCCTGGTCCCCACCTGCAGGGGCAAAGTTTCACAAGCAGTGAAGCAGGGCTATAGGTGACTCATTCCTTCCCTCCCTCCCACCTACCCTCTTTTCCCCTTCCTTCTTGATTTCTGTCTCTATCCAATAAATTATCATGAGTGGTCCAGGAGGTGGCGCAGTGGATAAAGTATTGGATTCTCAAGCATGAGGTCCAGAGTTCAATTCCTGGTAGCACATGTACCAGAGTGATGTCTGGTTCTCCCTCTCTCCTTCTATCTTCATGAATAAATAATAAAATCTTTTAAAAAATGAAATAAAAGAAGACATCATGAAAATTTTTGTTTTAGTGACTGAGGAAGTAGCCCTCCTGGTGGAGTGTCAGACTTGCATGCCTGAGGGTTCCAGTTTGATCCCCAGCACCACATGTATTGAGCTCTGGCTTCTCTCTCCCTCGCTCATGTGACATATTCTCTCTTATATGTGATAAGTAGGAGAAAAATCAATATTTTTAAAATGTATTCGATGTGAGAGAGTTTCCCATGAGACAGACAGAGAGAGAGAAGTGCCAACCTTGTTCTAGCACATGAGGTGTCAGGATGGAACTGGGAACCCCAGCCACGCAAGTCTGGTGCTCCACCACTCAACAGTTTCCCCAGCTGACCTTGCTTATTTGTTCATTTATTTAGTACTGGATAGAGACAGAGAAATTGAGATAGAGAGATAGCAATTGAGGGGAGACAGAGAGGAAGAGAGATAGAGAGACACCTGCAGCCCCGCTACGCCACTCATGAAGCAGCTTTCCCTCTGTAGGACCAGGGGCTTGAACCTGGGTCCTTGCACACTTGTAGTGTGTGTGTGTGTGTGTGTGTGTATGTGTGTGTGTGCGCGCGCTCAACTAGCTGCACCACCGCCTGCTCCCTAGTTGCCCCTGTTTCTTATTTTTTTAATTTATTTTTTAAAATATTTATTTATTCCCTGTTTGTTGCTGTTGTAATTATTGTTGTTGTTATTGATGTCGTCGTTGTTGGATAGGACAGAGAGAAGTGGAGAGAGGAGGGGAAGACAGAGAGGGGGAGAGAAAGATAGACACCTGCAGACCTGCTTCACTGTTTGTGAAGCGACTCCCCTGCAGGAGCCAGGCGCTTGAACTGGGATCCCTACGCAGGTCCTTGTGCTTTGCACCACCTGCACATAACCTACTGTACTACCACCCGACTCCCCTGCCCTTGTGTTTTAAGTAAGAGGACAGTGAGGGCCACAGGGCATATGGAGTGAAGGACAGGCCACCCCAAGACGCCCAGAACAGACCTCCTAAGACAGGCTCCAGTGTATGCATGATGTCCAGGCTCACAGGAAGCTTGTTTTCCCTCTGTGTTTGTATAACCAGGGCCTTAGACGTGCGATTTCACCACTCCGGGCTGCTTTTTCTCTCAGATAGACACCACAGCAAGTCAGGTACTTCCCTGGTGAGCTATCTTTCACAAGAAACTCACTACTGCCTTCACTACCTAGAAGGATGAAATTGGAGACCTTGTCCGGAATCAGGATTTTTTACCAGAAAGAACCTTTCTTCCTTCCTTTCTTTCTTTCTTTCTTTCTTTCTTTCTTTCTTTCTTTCTTTCTTTCTTTCCTTCTTTCTCTCTCTCTCCCTTCCTTCCTTCCTCCCTCCCTCCCTCCCTCTCTCTCTCTCTCTTTCTTTCTTTCTTTCTAGATCTATTTATTTGTTTGTTTTTATGGGGTGGGGAGCAACCAGAGTGTCAGTCTCAAACCTGGGACCTCATACTTGAGAGTCCAGTGCTTTACCCACTGCATTGCCACCACCCAGGCCACCAGAAAGAACCTTCTGTGGGGGCTCTATCTCGATAGCAGGGTGCACATCTAGTAATGGAGCGGCTGACCTTTGTCCTATGAGCCCCCCTCCCCAGTGTGCACACGGCCTCTCTCCCAGAGGCCCCAGCCCCTCCCCTGTTCCTGTTTCAGCATACAGATCTCTGTCTTACCCCAGTGGGCTTAGACCTGGATGCCCCACTCGCTGCTAATCAGCTCCCTTCTTTTCTCCTCCTCCTCTGGTTGATAGTAGCTTGATTGCTGGACCAGCCTGAGAGGAACTCCAAGAGTGGGAGGATTTCCTCTCTGTGGGGAATGCACAGCCCTGAGGCCGGCTCCCTCCCCCAGGCACAGGGCTGGGGCTATTCACAGCCTGGTGGCTCCCATGGCCACAGCCATGCCTTCCAGTTCCAAGACAACAAGGGAGAAAAGCAGCCAATGGCCCAGCCTGGCAGAGGGTTCGAGGACCCACAGGAAAGAGGGCTTTGTGCTCCAGGCCCTGAAGACTGGCAGCACCTGGCCCACGGGGCCTCTGTGCCTTTCTCTTTACTTTCTAGACTAGCGGGAAAGTTTTCTCTGCCTGCCAAGATGTGATGGCAGCGCCTCTGAAGGCCGGCTCCCACGCCTCACCCCCCTCTTTGACTGCCTGCGGGTCAGGCAGCTCCCTGCTCCCTGCCAAAATCCCCCCCCCCCCAAAGCTGGCCCCAGAGCTCCCTTCTACTCCCTGGTCAGACCTAATTGCTTCGCTGGGAAGAACTCTCCGTGCTCAGGCCCTTGCCAGCCGCCTTCAGGGACCTGCAGGGGCTGGGGTGGGGGAGAGGGGCAGACCGTCTAATGTGTCTGTGGGAAACATGCCTTTGTGCTTTCCTCTGGAGACCTGGTCTGTAGTGTCCCTGTCACCCCCTGCCCCCAGCCTCTCCTAGAAAGCCAGCTCAGTGGGGACAGGTCTGCATGGAGGTTGTGGCAGCTGTTGGGGTGTTTGCTTCCATGGGCACCTGCTCCCCCATCCCAGCCTGCTGACAGGGAGGGAGGCCTGGCAGGAGGGGCTGCTGGCACCAGTCCTGCACTCCACCAACCACCACCACTGAGATTGCTTCTCAGAGTGCCCAGGGCCCCACCCACTCCAGGGTCTGCTCTCCCCACCCTCAGAGCCTGGGCTTCTAGGCGAGGCCCCCAGCTGGATTCCAGCACAGGGCCAGTGCCTCTGCCACTTAGTTTGGAAATGGGCACCAGTGAAGGGAGTGCATTCTGCACTCATCCAGAACCTTTCTTCTGGAAGAGCAGAGACCAGAGGGCTTTCAGGAAGGAGAGGCGTGGGAGAAGAGAGGGCTCATTGGGGTTGGCAAGGGTCTACACTCTCTCCTGGCTGGGGTCCAGGACTTGGCACTGGGACACGTGGCCCAGGGCATCTTCTCCCTCACTGACTGGTCTCCTGGTGAACGATAGGGATGTGCAGAGTGGTAGGCTGCACCTCGTGATTGAACAACAGCAGTGTGTTGCGGTGTGTGCAGGGGAGAGAAATTCTTCCTCCCTTAGGTTCTTTGGCCCATGTGACAGATTGACAGGAGACAGGAGACAGGAGAAAAGAACACTTTTTTTTTTTTTTTTTGCCTCCAGGGTTATTGCTGTGGCTGGGTACCTGCACAATGAATCCGCTGCTCCTGGAGGCTATTTTTTCTCTTTTGTTGCTCTTGTTGTTTATCATTGTTGTTGTTATTGCTATGGTTGTTGTTGGATAGGACAGAGAGAAATCAAGAGAGGAGGGGAAGACAGAGGGAGAGAAAGACAGACACCTGCATACCTGCTGCTTCACCACTTGTGAATCGACCCCTCTGCAGGTGGGGAACTGGGTGCTCAAACCGGGATTCTTACACTGGTCCTTGTGCTTTGCGCCATGTGCATTTAACTCACTGCAAAACCGCCAACCCCCAAAAGAACATTATTTTATTTATTATTTTTAATATTTATTTATTCCCTTTCGTTACCCTTGTTGTTTTATTGTTGTAACTATTATTGATGTCGTTGTTGGTTACGACAGAGAAATGGAGAGAGGAGGGGAAGACAGAGAGGGGGAGAGAAAGATAGAAATCTGAAGACCTGCTTCGCTGCCTGTGAAGTAGTTCCCCTGCAGGTGGGGAGCCAGAGGCTCGAACCAGGATCCTTACACTGGTTCTTGTGCTTTGTGCCACCTGCGCTTAACCCACTGTGCTACTGCCTGACTCCCTATTTTATTTTATTTTAAAAGTTTTCCCCGTGATGCAGTGGATGCACTAGACTCTCAAGCATGAGGTCCTGAGTTCAATCCCCAGCAGCACATGTACGAGAGTGATGTCTGGTTCCTTCTCTCTCTCCTCCCATCTTTCTCATTAATAAATAAAATATTAAAAAAAAATTTCCCTTCTGTTGCCCTTGTTGCTTTTATTGTTGTAGTAGTTATTATTGTTGTTGTTATTGATGTAGTTGTTGGATAGGACAGAGAGAAATGAAGAGAGGAGGAGAAGACAGAGGGGGGAGAGAAAGACAGACATCTGCAGACCTAATTCACCGCCTGTGAAGAAGCGATTCCCCTGCAGGTGGGAAGCTCGGACCTTGAACCAGGATCCTTACTCCGGTCCTTGCATTTTGCGCCATTTGTGCTTAACCCGCTGCGCTACTACTCGACCCTCTTATTTTATTTTTTTTTAGTTTGTCTCCAGGGTTATTGCTGGGGCTCGGGGCCTGCACTACGAATCCACTGCTCCTGGAGGCTATTTTTTTTCCCTTTTGTTACCCTTGTTGTTTATCATTGTTGTTGTTATTATTGTCGTCGTTGTTGGATAGCACAGAGAGAAATGGAGAGAGGAGGGGAAGGCAGATGGAGGAGAGAAAGACACCTGCAGACCTGCTTCACCGCTTGTGAAGCAATCCCCCTTCAGGGAGGAGCCAGGGACTCGAACCGGGAGCCTTAAGCTGGTCCTTGCACTTTGCACCATATGTGCTTAACCCACTGCGCTACTGCCTGACCCCCAGAACATTCTATAATGTACCTACACACAACTCCCATCTCCAGAGGCTATGGGGCTCTAGGCAGGAGGCTTCTGTGACACACTCAGCTCAGGGGAGGAGGATCTGGAACCTGCCAGGGGTGACAGCCAGTCGTGGGAAGGCAAAGGAGAGGTTGCCCTGTTTTGCAGTTAAGTTAGGGGTGGTGTGGTCCCTGCCAATCATTTTCCTCCAGATCCAACCCTGCTCCCCCAGTAAATTCTGGCTTTGGAGGAGGAAGTGACCAGGAAGTGACCCAGTAACTGGGGAGGTGTTGCTTCCCCCTAGATAAGTGTAGCTGGAAAGTGGCCGTTTCCTTTAGTGGTTTCCCTTAGAAGTGTCTCTCACCAAAGGACTGTTCAGTGCTTTCTCAGCTCTGCCTTTTCCTTTTTCTCTTTCTCTCTTTCTTCCTTTCTTCCCTTGTTCTTCCTCTTCTCCTCCTCCTCCTCCTTCTTTTTTAAGGGCTTATTTATCTGTAGGGGGCGGGGAGAGGCAAGATAAAGAGAGAGAGAGAGAGAGAGAGAGAGAGAGAGAACATCAGAACATCATGCTGGCAAATTCAGTGCCAGGGACCAAACTCAGGACCTCATGCTTGAGAGATCAAGTTTTTTTCTTTTTTTGAGAGATCAAATTATTATTATTATTATTATTATTTTGCCTCCAGGGTTATTGCTGGGGCTCAGTGCCTGCACCATGAATCCACTGCTCCTGGAGGGCATTTTCTCACCCCTTTTTATTGCCCTTGTTGTTGTAGCCTTGTTGTGGTTATTATTATTGTTGTTGATGTCATTCCTTGTTGGATAGGACAGAGAGAAATGGAGAAAAGAGGGGAAGACAGAGAGGGGGAGAGAAAGATAGACACCTGCAGACCTGCTTCACCGCCTGGGAAGCGACTCCCCTGCAGGTGGGGAGCTGGGGACTTGAACCGGGATCCTTACAACGGTCCTTTCACTCCCCACCACGTGCGCTCAACCCGCTGTGCTACTGCCTGACCCCCGATCAAATTCTTTATCTACTGTGCTACCACTGGGCCTCAGGCTGCTTTTTTCCCCCCAAGAATCATCTGAAAACAATCCTGATGCCAGATTTTTAAGGGGGACATACTCTGACCCCTTCACAGGCCAGAGACACTGGGCTGTGGTAGGTCCAGCTGCCTGCCAGATTTGAGAGCCCCTCCTGTCTTCTCAATGTCTGGCAATTCCTGGCTGAGTCTGCTTGCCCACAGTCACCTTCATGTCCCTGAAGCCACATGTGGGCCCCTGCCTTGGTGCCACAGAGGCCCCGACAATGCCATACCAGCCTTTGCTGCTATGTGAACTCACAAGGAGGTCAGAGTCAGCAGATATCAAAGCAGTGTCCCCTCCCTGGACTGGGGCAGGACTTTCACACATGGGGCAGGGAGAGGTACTGGGAAACTAGGAGGTGGGCTCAGGGCTTGCAGTGGGGAGGGCCTGGGCCTTTCAGCTCTTCCTCCCTCCAACTGAGCATCCGGATGCTCTGAACTCGTCTTCATTGCAGTGAAGACATAAGGTGAGCAGAACCGGGATGAGGAGTATAGAGTCTCTGACCATTGTCCTTTAACTCTTCAATGTGAGTTTCAATTGCTCCTTGCAGAATGCTTCCAGCAAGCAGAATTCTGGCAGTCATTATTCCTGTGTCACTCAGTTTATCATTTTCAGGTCACCTCCCCCATGCCTCTCGGGCCTTGGCAGGCAGCCCCATCCCGTCAGAGCCTTATTCATCCCATGGCATTCTGCATCAGACCTGGAAGGTACTAGCTGGAGGACGCAGTCAGATGACTCTCCTATGACTCCCCAGAACCTCGAAGCACTTGGAAGCCCAACAGGTGCTGCGCTCTGCCTTCCTTCTGCCCTAGGAGGGAATAGGCTTTGGGCCTCCTCATGCAGCAATGCAGTCAGGCAAATGAAGACTCCCACCTGCTGACTATCTCCTGGTGGATCTGAAAGCCCTAAGCCCCCTAGAGCCTTAGCCCCACCATTCTAGGATGGAACAAGACTAGGTCCTTGGTCCACACAGGGTACCCCCAGGGACTGGAGGAGGGGAGAGACAAGGAGGAAGAAAGGGATGGCAGAGAGAAAAAAAAATGTGTGGGCCTCTAGCAGTCCGCTTTTAGTAGAAGAATAATGCTTTGTACAGCCCTCTGAAATTCCTGGCTGACCACTAAGATTCCATTCCAGAAAAGGGATAATAATGCTATCTATCTGTCTGTCTGTCTATCTATCTATCTATCATCTATCTAATATAGTGCTGTGGAGTAAACCCAGGTCCGAAAGCATATCTTGAGATACCACTGAATGGCCTCTCTAGTTCAATACTTATTCTGTATTTAAGTGAGAGGCAGTGGCGGGGGGCGGGGAGGAGGCATTCCAAAGCAGCATCCCACCATCTTTGGAGCTTCCCTCACACTGTCCACAGTGCTCCCATGTGCTGCCAGGGCTGGACCCCAGGGCTGCACACACAGCAGGGTGTGTGCTTTACCCATTGAACCATCTCCTGGGCCCCTGCAATTTATCTCCCTCCTCTTTCTTCTTCTTCAAAGATGTATTTTTCTGTTGATTGATATGCCTATTAATGAGAGGTATCGGGGAGAGAGAGAAAGAAAGAGAACCAGAGCACCATTCTGGTATGTGTGTGCCAGGGATTGATGCTGGGACCTCACACTTGAGAGTCCAACGTGCTCTCCACTATGCCACCTCCCAGGGCTCCTGCAGTTTCTCCTGAATGTTTAACTAGGTAAAGTGCCCAGCTTGTGGCTAAGATTCTCCTGTGTCAGCTTTCTCATCAGCTTCTTATGCCCTCATCCCTGAGAGCGTCAGGCAGAGGTGAGGGAAGGAACGTGCCCCAATGAAGCCACCAAGGTTCTTTCTTCCCACAGGAACACCCCCACTTTCAGGGATTTTCCTTAGATCTGATGGTTTTCCTGTATCTCTGTAATGGTCAGTCTACTTCTGGATGATTTAATTCCAAGTATTAACTTTTACATTCCCAAACACAAAGATCACAGGAAGAAAGAACTCTCCGTGCCGCCTCTCCTATCCACCCCAGACTGTGTCAGAGGCAAAGGGCCACCACGTGTGCCATTCCAAGTGGACATTTACAGCTCCAGTCAGATCTCTGTGCATAGCTGAGCACAGCCTGCGAGGAGCCAGGGTCCAGCTGGGACCCTTTTCCTGTGGCTGACAGGCCCAAGGGGGAGGGGTAGAGTGGAGTGCTTGCTAACTCAGGGTTAGAGATGTGACCCCATGTACAGCAGAGCCCTTGGGGAATGCTATCCTGCCCTCCCAAAGAGTGAGGCAGTCTTGTCTCTGAGAATGAATCTTTGCCCTTCAGAAATAGGTGGATCCTCTGATTGGGCATCTGTGAGCTGGCATCTTGGAGAAATGATGGGGTCATCATGCTTTGAAAGGGCCTGGGTTGGTGCAAAGCCCTTCTGGCCAATGGTCTCCACTCTATCCGGGTAGGAGCCCCCAACATTCTAGATTCCAGAAAAACAAATAGCCTCCAGAATCTAAGTTCTAGGAAGAGGAGTTGCTGAATTCAGGCTGTGCAGCAGGACTGGCTCTGCCTCTAGACCCACATTTCTGAGAGTTCTCTGTGGAGGTTTGTGGGGGCCCCTGAGTGTGAGGTGGGGTGGTGGGCAGGCTAGCCAATGGAGGTTGGTACCCCCAAGGCCTTTGGTATAGAATGTGATGTCTTTGGTGGGGATCTCCATGCTGGGAGAAGGGGCCAGGGCTCCAGGTCCTATGGAAACCAGCAAAACAAGGCCCAGTGCAAGTCAGTGTTGGGGGGTAAGGGTTTTCTTTGTCTTTGTAGGACAGTTCTAAGTATCCCCAAATTCAGTTGAGCAAGGCCGGGTGAGCAAAGAATAGTTTTTTTTTTAAATATTTATTTATTCCCTTTTGTTGCCCTTGTTTTTTATTGTTGTAGTTATTATTGTTGTTGTTGTTGGATAGGACAGAGAGAAATGGAGAGAGGAGGGGAAGACAGAGAGGAGGAGAGAAAGATAGACACCTGCAGACCTGCTTCGCTGCCTGTGAAGCGACTCCCCTGCAGGTGGGGAGCCGGGGTTCGAACCGGGATCCTTATGCCGGTCCTTGTGCTTTGCGCCACCTGCGCTTAACCCGCTGTGCTACAGCCCGACTCCCCAGAATAGTTTATTTTTTTTACATGAGTAACTCCTTACATGAGTGACGTTAGAAGCAGGGGCCTGTCTGGGCGGTTTTCAGGCATGGGGGAGGAGGGCTCCTATGGGAAGAGCAAATAGACTTCATTGGGAGGAAAACAGAAGCCTAAGGAAGAGTGTGCTGTTTGTCCAGGAAGGTAGGGTCAATGGTCTGTCTCCTTTGGGCTATAAGCCGCACCAGGCAAGGGGCTTTATGGAAGGCTCACTCTCCATCTCTCCAGGGGTCAAACCTGCCACTGAGGGAATTTCTGGCACCTTCCTGCTCTCAGAGTGCCTGCCCCCTGCCAGTGAGGGAAGCTTCTGGCCTCTGGAGAGCATTTAGCACCTCCAGTTTCAAATCCTCTCTGTACCTACGCTGGGCTTCTGAGTGTGTCCTCACACCCAACACACAGCTTGGCAGTCGCTCAGTAAGGACTTGTGAGTGAGCGGATGAATCAAGGAACACAGCAGGGCTTAGCTAGGGAGGCCAAGGTATGGTGGCTTAGCCTGTGGCACAGGGATATGTGTGGGGAGTGAGATCCCTGTAAGGTGACCCCAAACCACATCTGGGTTCTGCTCATATCGAGAAGTTGGCAAGGCAAGGAAGGCTTGGACGGGGTGGGCTGACTCACTGGGTCACTGGCCACTGTGGGAGAGTTGATCTGACGTGCACTACTAGGATCTTCAAGTGGAGCTGAAGTCTTTAAGACCAGAGCTACAGAGGCATACAAAATGTCAGAAATGTTCATTGTGTTACTCAGTTCACTGAGAGAGTTGACATCTTGACTAGTGAACCCTCCTTCTCTCTGACCCGGGCTACTTGCTGAGCAGGAGGAAGAAGACAAGCCATTCTCCAAGAGGTTGGGGGGGACTTTGCACAAAGGGGCTTGCAGACACTTAAAGAGAGCCCCTCCTGGGGTTGGGGGAGCATGAGAAGGGGAAGGATTGGAGAAGTGGGGTGCTGGGTATGTGGGGGAGATTATCCAGTGGCAAGCCCTCTTGAACCCATGGTTTTCTGACCAGCCCTTGACCTGCCCAGTCCAGGGCTCTGGTTCTCACCCGTCCTGCCTTTGATTTCCAAGCTAGGACTTGATGTTCTCCCGGAAATGGCCTAACTCTGACAGGCAGGAGATGACTTTTCCAGATGTCCAGCTGGCCCAGTTAGAGAGACTTTGAATAGAGTCCCCTGAGAGTAAATCTTCCTAAGCTGTTGCTTCATGTCCTCTTTTCTCCATGGAGCAGATAGCAGACCCAGGTGGGGACATGTTTCTCTCCTCTGGTAGATGCGGCCCCTGCTCCGGGGACCAGTGTGGCGCCTGCCCAGTAACTGCTGACCATCTAGGAAACAGGAAAGGACCAATGAGATGCATGTGCCTGATTAGCAGTTAGCCCGAGTCATCAGGTAGGTGAGCAGTGGTGCCTGGGCTCCAGCTGGGGAGTCAGGTGGGAACCAGGCTGTGCCCCCCACAGCTGCCTGTCTCTGAGGGGCTTACTAGTGGGTGGAACCAGTGCCACCTCTGGACTGAATAGGAGGTGCCTAGCCAACCCTGAGCGTGTGTTTGTGTGGAGGCCTTCAGGTGTGATGAGGTGAAGGGAGCATCTAGAGAAATGGGGGGTGGGGAGGGGCCGCGGCAAAAGTGTGCACAGCAGTAGTGCAGCAGATTTGCAGGCATGAGGCCCCAGAGGTCCCAGGCTCAACCCCAGTGCTATGGTCTCTCTCTCATGAAAATAAACAAATATTTTTAAAAAGTTAGTGTGGACAGTGGTCAAAAGATGCCCCAACCCATCTGGAGAGTGGCATAAAGGAACCTCAGAAAAGGACTGGTCCCTTCGGTTTCAGAGAGTGAACACTCGCATATTTTTAAACTGAAAGCATATTGATTCCCCAGCCCTGGGTCCTGGCCCTTGGCCTCTGGCTTAGAAACAAACGGGAGGTTGTTTGCTTCCCTGGCTGGGCTGTGGGGTGGCTCACTGAAGGGAGCTCAGAGCACTGGGAGAGGGAGGGGGGAGCATCGAGGAGTGAGTGTGGGGCCTCTGTGTGCTGTGGCCTGCATTCATCTACCAAGGCTGGGAGCCAGGAGGAGGGCCGACCACACGGCCCCTGCCCTCCCATCCACACGGGAGGAGGGATGACAAGTACCCTAAACCTGAGTCCTGGGGGTCGTGGGGACCTCAGATGGCAGCTGCCCTCACTGACCTGTTGTGCTGAAATCTCTGCATTTATAGGGGACCTCTGTGCCCCCACTGCTCATTACCCACTGCAGACATAGGTGTCATCCCTGGAGACACTTCTGGACCTTGCCTTGCTGTCACCTGTACAACTTGGTTCCGACTCGGCCCCAAGGGGACAGTCATCTCACACTGGGCTCACATTCACAGTGTGCTTGCTTTGTGCTGGCCACCAAACATCACCACCATCCTCTTAGTAGCTCCGGGAGAACCTGGCTGTCTCCCATGGTTCCTCTCTGGCCTCTTTTCTCCCCTCTCCTTCTGGTTACTCTGTTGTGTCCTCCTGTTGTATTGTCTATATATAACCAAGACAAAAATAAGGTTGTTTTTTTCTTCTATGCTTGTAAGTCCCAAGTGATCAGGACCGCAGAATCCTGTGACTAGCTATTCCTTTAATGCCTGAAATGATGTGTGACTCAAATAATCTTGGAATGAAATAACTCAGTTCTCTTGTTTACAAGTAATCTTTTATGGAGCCAGTTTCAGGGCTTCAAACTTGCATTTTCATTCAGATTGAGAGACAGAGAAAGGGAACCACAGCACAGTGCCAGAGCTTTCTATGGTGTCGCACCACCTGCCGCAAACCTGGCAGGGCATGTGCCCTCCTAGTGAGCTCTCACTCAGTCTCCCCATAATTGATGTTTTAAAAATTGTATAAAATGCATAGAATATGTAAAATTTGCCATCTTAGGCATTTTCAAATATACAGTTCAGGGGCTGGTGAATAGCACAGTCTCAGAGCCATGGGCATGAGGCTCCAGGTCTGAATCCCAGTACCCATGGCATATGCTAGGCCTGAGCAGTGCTCTGGTCTCTCCTACCACTTCCCTCATAAAATGAACACATATATATTTAAAGTACATGATTCAGTTGTGTTAAGTATACTTACATCATTGTGAAACAGATCTCCAGATCATTCTTGTTTTGTATTCATCCCTGCCCCCCCCCCAAGCCCTCACCAGGTTCCGCTTGTTTCTGTGAATTTGCCTGCTGGAGTTACCTCACCTCAGTGGAATCTTGGCATCATACAGTGTTTACCCCTTTATGACTCGGCGTCTTCAATTCATGTTTTCACATAGAGGCAGCACTTTCTGGATAAGTCCATTGTGGCACTAGGCAGGCCTGCAACTTTGGCTACTGACGTTCTTACATATGCAGACGTCCATGTTTTTCCTTACTGCACCGTAACTGCACTGTCATAGCATGACTGGTGAGCTATCTACTCTGGGCATTTTGAACTGCTACATTATGCTTTTTCAAAAGATTTGCTTACTTATTTTGAGAAAGGTTGAGAACCAGAGTACCACTCTAGTTCAAGTGATGCTAGGAATCAAGCTCAGGGCCTCATATGTCAGAGTCCAATGCTTTATCCACTGATCCACCTCCCAGGCTGATATCGACTCTTCTTTTCTTACATAAGAAAAGGAGAGAGAAAGAGGTCGGGCAATAGTGCAGTTTAAGCGCACATGGCGCAAAGTGCAAGGACCGGCATTAGGATCCTGGTTCGAGCCCCTGGCTCCCCACCTGCAGGGGGGTCGCTTTACAAGTGGTGAAGCAGGTCTGCAGGTGTCTTATATTTCTCTCCCCCTTTGTCTTCCCCTCCTCTCTCGATTTCTCTTTGTCCTATCCAGCAATAACATCAGCAGTGACAACTATAATAATGACAACAAGGGCAACAAAATGGGAAAAATGGCCTCCAGGAGCAGTGGATTCATAGTGCGGGCACCGAGCCCCAGCAATAACCCGGGAGGAAAAAAAAAGAAAGAAAGAAAGAAAGAAAGAAAGAAAGAAAGAAAGAAAGAAAGAGAGAGAGAAATACTAGAGCACTGCTCAGCTGTGACATAAGGCAATGTTGGGAGGTTGACACTGGGGTCTCAGACATGCAAGTCTTGTGCTCTTAACAATGAGTGGCCACCCCAGCGCTTGGCATTTGGACTACTAACAGGTTTTCAAAATTACGATATTGATGATCTGTGTATGGCTTCACAGGCCTTTGTGTTTGGGTGACTTCCTTTCCAAGTTTGCCCATAGCAGGGTGACAGGTTAGCATTTGCAGGTCTTGTACAGCCAGGCTGCCAGAGAGATTGAGCCAGCTTGTGGTGCCAGCAGTTGGGCATAAATGTGTTCATTTCCCTGAGACACCCCCCCACACACACACACACAAGAAGCTTGTCAATGGAGTTGATTGTGGATAGTTTTCTGGAAGGTAGAACATACTCTCTGATCACTTTCAGGTTTGACTAAAAAACTGAGAGAGAGAGAGAGAGAGAGAGAGAGAGAGAGAGAGAGAGGCACATTGGTTTCTTGTCCTTTATAGGAATGAAAATCTCAAAGCTTCAAGGCGGTGCCCTACTTAGCATGATATCATGCTGCTGTTAGAAAACGCAGCCCAGCCCTGTGATGCTGTGAGACTACCCTGCTGGCTGAGGGTAGTGTCCAGGCCGAGGACACACTGACATCTGAGCTTGACAACGGTCAGATCATGAAGGAAATGTCCCTATGGAACAGGAGGTGGTGTGGCGAGTAGGGCCACGACATGAGACCTCTAATTTGGCCCCAGCGGTCTGTCTTCCACTCTCTTATAAATAGATGTTTTTATTTTTATTTTTATTTTACCATAGCACTGCTTGCTCTGGCTAATGGCGGTGCAGGGGATGGAGCCTGGGACCTCAGAGCCTCAGGTATGAAAGTCTCTTTGCATAGCCATTATGATATCTACCCCTGCCCTGCCCTAAATAGAAGTTTTTTAGAGAAGAAAAGCATCCGACCCTATTCCTTCCTTCCGCTGCTTTCGCAGATTCAGGTGCTCAGCGTATGGTGTGCATTTCTCACTTCCGACAAACTAGGGAATGTTAACGTGTGTGTGTATGTGTGTGTGTATGTGTGTCAGTGTGTGTGTATGTGTGTGTGTATATGAGAGAGTGTGTGTGTGTATGTGTGTCAGTGTGTGTGTCAGTGTGTGTGTGTATGTGTGTGTATGTGTGTGTGTATGCATACACATTAAAATACTGCTTCCTAGGATCCACCTGAGAGATTATGGTTTAATGACTTTGAAATGAGACCAGGCCATCTGTATATATACATTAAATATATATATTTATTATGCATTTATTTATTTAGACTCTTTAATATATATTTTATTTTATTTATTTATTCCCTTTTGTTGCCCTTGTTGTTTATTGTTGTTGTTGTTATCATTGCTGTCATTGTTGTTGGATAGGACAGAAAGAAATAGAGAGAGGAGGGGAAGACAGAGAGGGAGAGAGAAAGACACCTGCAGACCTACTTCACCACTTGTGAAGCGACCCCCCTGCAGGCGGGGAGCCAGGGTCTTGAACCGGGATCCTTATGCTGGTCCTTGTGCTTTGCTCCACGAGCGCTTAATCCACTGCGCTACTGCCCGGCTCCCTATTTAGCCTCTTTTTGTTATCTCTGGGTATTCACTGCTCTTTTTCCAAACATAAGGAGTAAGACAGACAAAGTCAGAGAGGGAGGGAACCACAGCATCAAAACTATCTTCAGTGCATTGGGAGCCAGGCTCAAACCTGGGTCATGCACAGGGCAATGCAGTGCACCATTCAATGGAGCTATTTTGCCGGTCGCATCTGCATTTTTAGAAAGCCTCCCATGTGACACTGCCGCCCAGCCAGGGTGTGCAGCCTCACGCCACAGCTGGTATTGGAAATGCTCACTGCATGCCTCAGCGGTGGAAGGGCCTTCGCTGGGAGCGGGTCCCAAGGGGCCTCTTCTGCAGCCTCGGGGCATTCAGCCCTGCTCTCGGCCCTCCACATCCATCTGCACTGGGTCTCTGAAGATGCTGCTTCTCTCCTCTGGAGATGAACTGCACACGACTCAATGCCACCCTTTAGAAATAGACGGCCCGGTCGGTCGTTTCTCAGCATTCTCACCAAGCTGTGCAGCCACCACCTCCATCTAATCTCCATCGCCATCACCCCAGAAGAGACCTGGTGTCCCCCACCCTCCCTGCAGCCCAGCCCCTGCAGCCACTCAGCTGCTGTCTGTCTCTGGAGGTTTGTCTACTCTGGACAGGGTCCCTGGGGTGCAGCCACGCAGTGTGCAGACACAGGAGTGACTCCTCTGGCTGAGGGCCCTGTCTGGAGGCTGCTCCTTGCTGCGGCAGCAAGAGGTTCACCCCTCTTTGTGGCTGGGTGGCGGTGCCTGTGATAGTGCCCCTGGCTCACGCACTCCGCAGCTGATGGGCATCTGGGAAGCTTCCAGTTGTTGGCTATTAATAATGCTGCTCTGTGCACTCATGTTTGTGTATGAGCATCTGTTCTCAGGTGCCCCTGGGTGAGTCACTCAGCGTAGAATTGCTGGGTCATATGGTAACTCTATGCTTAACTTTATGAGGACTGCCAAGCTGTTTCCCCCAATGGCCACACCATTAGAAATGTCTGTATTCCCACCAGCAATGTGTGAGAGTTCCGACATCTTGTTTTAATTTTAATTATATTTAGTTATTTATTTATTGGCTAGAAACAGCCAGAAATTGACAGGGAAGGAGGTGATATAGAGGGAGAGAGAGAGTGGTCTGGGAGGTGGCACAGTGGATAAAGCATTGGATTCTTAACCATGAGGTCCTGAGTTTGATCCCGGCAGCACATGTACCAGAGTGATGTCTAGTTCTTTCTCTCCTCCTTCCTTCCTTCCTTCCTTCCTTCCTTCCTTCCTTCCTTCCTTCCTTCCTTTCTTTTTCCTCCAGGGTTATTACTGGGGCTCGGTGCCTGCATCACGAATCCACTGCTCCTGGAGGCCATTTTTTTTTTTTCCATTTTATTGCCCTTTTTTATCATTGTTGTGGTTATTATTGTTATTGATGTCATTGTTGTTGGATAGGACAGAGAAATGGAGAGAGGAAGGGAAGACAGAGAGGGGAGAGAAAGACAGACACCTGCAGACCTGCTTCACCGCCTGTAAGGCAACTCTCCTGCAGGTGGGGAGCCAGGGGCTCAAACCGGGATCCTTATTACGCCGGTCTTTGCGCTTCGAGCCACATGAGCTTAACCAGCTGCGCTACCACCGACCCCCCTCTCCTATCTTTCTCATGAATAAATAAATAAATTCTTAAAAGAGAGAGAGAAAGCGACAGAAAGATAACCTGTAGCACTGCTTCACCACTTGTGAAGCTTTCCCCCTGTAGGTGGGGACCAGGAGCTCGAAGCTGGGTCCTTGCACATTGAAACGTGCACTTAACCAGGTGTGCTACCACCTAGCCCTGAGTTCCAATTTTTTTATGATGTTCTCACTGACATTTATTATTATTTCTCTCTCTTTCGTCTCTCTCTCTCCCTCTCTCTTTCTTGCTCCCTCTCCTTTCTTTCCTATACCATCCCAGTAGATGTGTGAAGTGGTATCTCAAGTGGTCTCACTTTTGATTTCCACTTCCCTGATGGGTCATGACTTTGGACATCTTTTCCTGAACTCACTGTCCATCTGTATTTCTTCTTTTTTTTTTTTAACTTTTTAATCTTTATTTATTTATTGGATAGAGATAGCCATAAATCAAGAGGGAAGCGGTTGATAGAGAGGGAGAGGTACAGAGGGACACCTGCAGCCCTGCTTCACCACTCGTGAAGCTTCCCCCCTGCAGGTGGGGACCGGGGGCTCGAACCCGGGTCCTTGTCACTATAACATGTGCGCTCAAGCAGGTGCACCACCACCCAGCCCTTGTATTTCTTCTTTAGAGAAAGTTCTGTTCAGATTCTTTTGGCCATTATCAAGTTAGCTTTGTCTTTTTGTTGCTGAGCTAGGAGTTATTAATATATTCTGGGCATTAAACTCTTACCAGAAAAGTGATGCAAACATTTCCATCCCTCTATGGATTGATTTTCACCTTTTGAAAGTTTCCTTTGAAGTATAAAAATTTTCAACATTGATACAGTTCATGTCATCTTTTTTTATTATTTTATAAAATAAAAAATATTGGCGGGGGTCAGGCGGTAGTGCAGCAGGTTAAGCGCACATGGTGCAAAGTGCAAGGATGGGCATAAGGATCCCAGATTGAGCCCCTGGCTCTCTACCAGCAGAGGGGTCACTTCACAAGTGATGAAGCAGGTCTGCAGATGTCTATCTTTCTCTCCCCTTTTCTGTCTTCCCCTCCTCTCTCGATTTCTCTTTGTCCTATCTAACAAACAACATCAATAATAACCACAACAATGATAAAACAACCAGGGCAACATAAAAGGGAAAAAATAGCCTCCAGGAGCAGTGGATTCATGGTGTAGGCATTGAGCTCCAGCAATAACCCTGGAGGCAAAATATGTGTGTGTGTGTGTGTGTGTGTGTGTGTGTGTGTGTGTGTGTGTGTGTATGTATGTATGTATATATATTAGCAAGACCACAAGATAAGAGGGGTATAATTATACACAATTTCCACCACCAGAGTCCCACATCCTATCCCCTCCCCTGATAGCTTCCCTATTCTTTATCCCTCTGGGAGCATGGACCCAGGATCATTATGGGGTAGAGAAGGTGGAAGGTCTGGCTTCTGTAATTGCTTCTCCACTGAACATGGGCGTTGGCAGGTCGATCCATACTCCCAGCCTGTCCCTATCTTTCCCTAGTGGGTCAGGGCTCAGGAGAGGTGGGGGTCCAGGGTACATTGGTGAGGTCCTCTGTCCCGGGGAAGTCAGGTTGGCATCGTGGTAGCATCTGCAATTTGGTGGCTAAGTTGGCATCGTGGTAGCATCTGCAATTTGGTGGCTAAAAAAAAGCGTTAAGATATAAAGCAGAACAAATTGCTTAATAGTCAGGAACCTAAAGGTAAGAATATAGCAGATGAATTTTGGGATCTCCATTTAAGAAAAAGCTAGTAGGTTTATTTTAGGTATATTCCAGGGGTCTATGACTTTACTAATTTTTGCTTGAACATGACAGCTAACATGCAGGTGGACCAGAGATATTGTCTGGGGAGATGGTGTCAGAGTTGGAAATAGGACTAGAAAGCTCATCAGGGCAGAGAGTAGCTCCACATATGGGAAAGGTATGTAAACATCTTTTTTTTTTTTTTTTTTTTTTGCCTGCAGGGTTATTGCTGGGGCTCGGTGCCTGCACCATGAATCCACTGCTCCTAGAGGCTATTTATTTTTCCCTTTTGTTGCCCTTGTTGTTTTATTGTTGTGGTTGTTATTGTTACTGTTGTTGTCATTGTTGGATAGGACAGAGAGACATGGAGAGAGGAGGGGAAGATGGAGAGAGGAGAGAAAGACAGACACCTGCAGACCTGCTTCACCACTTGTGAAGCAACCCCCCTACAGGTGGGGAGCTGGGGGCTTGATCCATGATCCTTATGTTGGTCCTTGCACTTTGTGCCACCTACACTTAACCTGCTGCGCTGCTGCCTGACCCCCTGTAGGTTTTTTTTTTTTAGGTCTTTCTACTTGCTTGCTGTTTTGGGTCACTGCTAACTATTGTATACTTTGCTTTCAGGTGTATATTTTCCCCTAACTTATGAGTGCATGTCCACATGTGTTCTGTCTTATAGGCCCTGGTCTATATCTCGCTCCTGTGGCTTTGTTAGGAGGTGCAGCAACCATTATGGGATTGAGGAGTCCTATGAGCTAGGAACAGTCTCACCAGAGTGCTGGAGCCGAAGAATTAACATTCCACGCCTGGTGTCTCTGGACACAGTGCAAAGTTAAACATTTTGAGATGGTATTGGTTGCATTGATTTGGCTGATTGAGGCAATGCAGTATCAGTGGTATGGACTGAGTGAAGTGTACATTGATTTGGCTGATTGAGGCAATGAAGTATCAGTGGTATGGACTGAGTGAACTGTGCAAGGAGAGAAACCATACCTCAGAGTTTCCAGGACTGTGTGAAATGAGGGGTTTCTAGAGAATGGGGAGGGTTCCTGCTGTCTTGGAGTTTACAAAGGCAATAGATAGTAATTATTGTAACCAGATTATTAGGGAATTCGGTTTACTTTAACACTTTCTTCTTTAGTTGTTTGTATCTTAGGGGCCATATCTGATAAATTATTGCTGAATCCAAGATCATGAAGATTTATGCCTGTTTTCTTCTAAGAGTTTTTGTTCCCCTTTTGTTTTCCTTGTTATTTTATCATTGTTGTGGTTATTATTATTGTTGTTATTGCTGTCATTGTTGGATAGGACAGAGAGAAGTGGAGAGAGGAGGGGAAGACAGAAAGGGGGACAGAAAGATAGACACCTGCAGACCTGCTTAATTGCCTATGAAGCGACTCCCCTGCAGGTGGGGAGCCAGGGACTTGAACCGGGATCTTTATGCTGGTCCTTGTGCTTTGTGCCATGTGCGCTTAACCCGCTGCACTACTGCCCAACCCCCAATTATTATTATTTTTTAAAGTATGAGGGATGCTCCACTTAATTAAAAAAAAAAAGATGTATCATTAACTTGAGAAAGGGGGAGAAAGAGAACTTCAAGCTCTCTCTGGCACATGCAACAATGAGGATCAAACTCTGAACATCATCCGAAACTGCAGCCACCTTGCCACTTCCCTGGCTGCCCCACCCTTATCTGCATGTGGCTAGCCAGTTGTGCAGTGCCACTTGTTGACGGTGTATTCATTCCTCACTGGATTGTATGGAACCCCCAGTTGATTAGGGCTGAGTGGTGTGCAGTTACTATGTGTGAGGTTTGGGTTCGAGCCCCCACCAACAGGGTGAAAGCTTCACAAGTGATGAAATAGGTCGGTAGGTGTCTTTCTCTCTCCCTATCTCCCTCTCCCTTCTCAGTTTCTCTCTGCTCTATCAAAAAGAAAAAAAAGAAAAAGGTGGCCAGGAGCGGTGAATTCATAGTGCTGCCACATAGTCAACGACTGCCACCTCTCCAGATTCAAAGGAGGTCTCGAAACTTTACATCAGGCTCAACCTGACGCTGTTGACTGGCTACGGAAGAAGGGCAAACGCTAGAAGAAGTGCTGCCACCTTGTCATAGGGATAACACTGGTGGCAATTAAAGAAAAGGAAAGAAAAGAGAAAGAAAACCAATTGATCAGAATATGTGGATCTATTCCTGAACTCTCAGTTTTATTCTATCTTTATGCCATTATGACCCAGTCTGCACTCTCGTAGCTTGGTAGTAGTAAGTGATGAAATTCAAGTATCACCCCAGTGGGTCACAGGGCAAGGTCAGTCTGGTCCCCACAATCCCTCGGTCTTGGAGTCCTGTCCCTGGGTCAGAGTGGAGCAGAGCTGCCTGTTTTGTTCCTTTCCAGGAGCTGGAGCGAGAGGCCTTCCTCACTCACTCACGCCCTGTGCCGGAGGCCTTAGCATGCAGGGGTCCCTGCTGCTCATGCTGGGCGCGGTGCTCTGCGCTCCCAGGCTCTTCTCCACCACAGGTGAGTCATCACATAGCCCAGCTCTGCATATCTGGCCCGGAGGTCCCCTGCAGGGCCAGAAAGGGGGTGCACATTAAAGAATGTGAGATTGCCAGGATTCTTCAGGCATCCCTGCTACCCATCCCCTTCCCACGGAAAGGACTTTGCCAGGGTTGTGGTCACAGCTGAGCCATCCTGGGGACAGAATGAACCAGAGCTACACCGGAAGCCAGGAACCCATGCACTTGGGAGCCTCCTGGCCTCGCTGGGTGACTCTGAGAGCCCAGAAAAGTGCCTTTCCTCTCTGTGCTGGCGGCCTGAGCCCTGCTAAAGGACCTTGGAGACATGCCTCAGAGGACTAGGTCCCAGGGTCCCAGAGGTGGCCAGAGGAGGGGAGGGAATGGGATGGGGCACCCGTGCTCAGGTGAGTCCTTCTGAGCAGTTGGCAAGGGCCCACCTTTCAGTGTGCCCTGACCCCGTGTGTCTGGGCCAGTGTGCCCCAGAGCCTGGGGTGGGGGTGGATGCACTGGGAGAGGAGCCTGGGGCCCAGGCTCAGGCCAGGCCAGGCCAGGCCAGGCTCAGCAACCTCTGTCAGTGCAGTGCTGGCCTTGGTCTGGGAGGGGATTGCACTGCTATTTAAAGCCAGTGACTAATAGCAGAGTGGGAGCGGCCTTAAGCACCCTTGGGGACAGAGCTGAAGTGGAGTTCAGGGGCTCCTGGGCTCATTAGAAAGACGCGCTCCTCAGGTCAAGCAAGCCTTGCCAAGCTCAACCACATCCTCACAATTTTCCGACAAGATATAGAACTATTCCTCAGTTATTTCATAATCGTATGTGCCACTGTTCAATTGTAAACAAAAATTAAATTTTCCCACCCTGGCACCCCACACATCAACTGTTAGAGTGAGCTCGTGTGCACCCTCTGCTAAATACCCAACCATGTTCCCAGCGTGAACTCAGTTCATTCATGGTTTTCTGCCTTGCCCTTAATTTGTCTGCCTGCTTCTTGGGGCCACAGGAGGCCAAGGCTCCCCTTCCTTTCCCTGTCTGGGGTACCAGCTTTTACAAGACATTTAGGTGCCCAAGTTTATGCTGGGTGAACCTCTCCTTTCTGAGTCTGGGCTGGCATTTCAGGTGACCTCTGTGACTCCAGCCAGTGTCTGAATGGAGCGACCTGCTTGCTGAGCCAGGGAAAGTACCCCTTCTACTGTGTCTGCCCCCGGGGCTTCGCCGGCCTCCTCTGCAATGAGACCCGAGGAAGGTGCGCGCCTGGCGCCTGCCGGGTGGGCCCACAGTGTCACAGCCGCTGCTGGGCTGCGGTCCCAGCCCTTCTGCTGCGCCTGCCAGCTTTTGCCTTGGATCCTCCTGTGGATTGCGCCTACTGGGTCCCTCCTTTATGTTGGCTGCTTCACCTATGACTGCCCTGACTCCCAACTCCACTAGGCAGCTAGAGGTGGCAGGGTGCATGCAGAGGATGGGTGGCAGGGGTTTGGGGGTCTGGGTTTGGGCAGAAGGTCCTCAGGGTGAGACCAATGGACAGTCTGTGTCCCCAGCTTCTTCCTGATCACCTGCCCTCTTACCTGCCTTCCCTTCAGGTCCCTGTGTCCCAAACCCCTGCCACAATGATGCTGAGTGCCAGGTGATAGAAGACTCACAACAAAGGGATGTCTCCGCCCAGTACATCTGCAAGTGCCCCCAGGGCTACACCGGCGTCCACTGTGAGACCAGTGAGTCTGGGGTGCCTGCTTGGGACCCCCAAGCCTAGAGCTGGTGGCCCACTTCACATTGCTAGTCCTAGCCCTGGCATCAGGCCTGCTGACTATATTGACAGTGGGACTCAACCTCTAATTTCCGTTGGGCCGTGGGGTGGAGATGGGGACATGTGATCCCTCCTCAGGCTTTGTCCCACTGGCCTCCACCCTTGCAGGCCAGGTCTGATGCTACTTCAGGGACTGAGGGGTGGAGACACATATGTTCCTGCTGCTAGGGGCCCAGAGAGTCATTTAGTCAGGCCAGGGCTGGCATCCAGGACCCAGTTTTACTTGTGGCCTTAGCCTGGAGCTAGCTAAGGTGAGCCCAGGTGGGCCAAATAGGTGCTCAGAAACCAATGTGTGTGAAGGCTGATCTGACAGCCTGCCCACATGCCCACATGTCCGTGCTTTCCTCCACCTTCCTGCCAAGCCAGACGCTGCCTGCCTGCTGAGGCTGGTGGTTTGTAGCTTTGCCCAGGGATGGGAACATGGGTTCCCGATTTCTGCAGCTCTAGGGCTCTGTCTCTGGGGTTCTCCAGGCAGATGTGGGGTGGCCTTGGAGGCTTGTTGTTCCCTGGGCAGGAGGCTGAGGGGAGGGGAGGATACAGGAGGTCAGGCCCAGTGTCAGAGCCACTGGTTGAGGAGTGTGTGTGTGTGTGTGTGTGTGTGTCCTCCCAGACAGAGCTCTGCTGGGCCAGGTGGGCCCATGATGAGGGTGTGATGCCAGGTAACCATGGGTTTGCCTGTGTCTCAGTTACCCACCCAGCCTCCTGCTCCTATTCGGGTCTGCCCTGTGCCAGGGCCAGGGGGCAGCCACAAAAGAGGAAGAGTCTCTTCAGGACTGAACCAGCCCTTCCGCCTTGTCATGTGGTGTGTTTCCTTGGCTCTAGATGGACCCCACTCCCCCAAAATGCATGTCAGGGTCCCTCAGGCAGGGGACAGATGAAAGCCATACTAGAGCCAGATGACTGTGCACACATTGGCAGCCTGCCCTCACTGTCCCTGTCATCACATGAAGCCCAAGGGGTTATAGGGAGAGTCAGTCTATTCTCTAAGCCAGCGGGACGCTTGTCAGAATACATGTACACTTGTGCGGGCTGCCCACAGCTCCGGCCACAAATGGGCCTGTAGGGGTCCTGAGCCCCAGGACCAATCTAGGGGTAACAGATTATTGGTCTGGAGCACCCGAGAGGAGGCTGGGTCAGGAGTAGTCTTTGAAAAAGGCAAAAAGGTACAAGAGAGCAGGATGGCATTTTACTCTCCACTAATGAACCCCTCATGTCGGTAGAATTCTAGAATATTCCAGGCAGATTTGCTGATAGCTCTGTGCTCAGTGAAAGCACTGTACATTGTGGGGGTGGAATTCTAGGACATTCCAGGCAGATTTGCCGATAGCTCTGTGCTCAGTGCGAGCACTGTACACAGTGGGGGTGGGAAATCTAGGACATTCCAGGCAGATTTGGCGATACCTCTGTGCTCAGTGCAAGCACTGTATACTTTGGGGGGGGGTGCTAGTACATTCCAGGCAGATTTGCCGATAGCTCTGTGCTCAGTACAAGCACGGTACACTGTGTGGGGGGGAATTCTAGGACATTCCAGGCAGATTTGATGATAGCTCTGTGCTAAGTGCAAGCACTGTAGACTGTGTGGGGGAGAATTCTAGGACATTCCAGACAGATTTGCCAATAGCTCTGTGCTTAGTGCAAGCACTGTGCACTGTTGGGGTGGGGAATTCGAGGACATTCCAGGCAGATTTGCCAATAACTCTGTGCTCAGTGCAAGCACTGTACACTGTGGGGGGGGGGTGGAATTCTAGGACATTTGAAGCAGATTTGCCGATAGCTCTGTGCTCAGTGCAAGCATGGTACACTGTTGGGGGGGAATTCTAGGACATTCCAGGCAAATTTGCCGATAGGTCTATGCTCAGTGCAAGCACTGTACACTGTAGGGGGGGAATTCTAGGACATTTCAGGCAGATTTGCCGATGTTTCTGTTCTCAGTGCAAGCAGTGTGCACTGTTGGGGGGGAATTCTAGACATTCCAGGCAGATTGCCTATAGCTCTGTGCTCAGTGCAAGCACTGTACACAGTGGGGCGGGGGTATTCTAGGATATTCCAGGCAGATTGCCGATAGCTCTGTGCTCAGTGCAAGCACTGTACCCTGTTGGGGGCGGGAGAATTCTAGGACATTCCAGGCAGATTTGCCAATAGCTCTGTGCTCAGTGCAAGCAATGTACACTGTGTGTGTGGGGGGGGATTCTAGGACATTCCAGACAGATTTGCCCATATTTCTGTGCTCAGTGCAAGCACTGTACACTGTGTGTGGGGGATTCTAGGACATTCCAGGCAGATTTGCTGATATTTCTGTGCTCAGTGCAAGCAATGTGCACTGTAGGGGGGCGTGGATTCGAGGACATTCCAGGCAGATTTGCCGATATTTCTGTGCTCAATGCAAGCAATGTGCACTGTGTGTGGGGGGGATTCGAGGACAGTCCAGGCAGATTTGCCGATAGCTCTGTCCTCATTGCTAGCACTGGACACTGTGTGTGTGGGGGATTCTAGGAGGTTCCAGGCACTTTGCCGAAAGCTCTGTGCTAAGTGCAAGGACTGTACACTGTGGTGGTGGTAATTCTAAGACATTCAGGCAGATTTGCCCATAGCTCTTGCTCAGTGCAAGCACTATACACTGTGTGTGTGTGTGGGGGGGATTCTAGGACGTTACAGGCAGATTTGTGCTGGGAAATTGTGCAGATGCATTCACATCTGCCATGTTTTCCCCTCAGGCTACTAGTTCCCGTGAGAGTTGGGACATTCTGGGAGTGCCTGTTCCGCCATGTTATGCCCTCAGGGCATTGTCTATATCCTCGAGAAATTTGGAGTGCTATGGTTACTCCTCCCCCTCCCATTCTCACGAGAGTTATCATCCTATCCTGGAGTGCTATGGTTACTCCTCCCCCTTCCCATTCTCGTGAAAGCTACTCCTATAAAAACCCTACATTTTCCTCACCTCGCTCTCTCTTGCCAGCGCTTCACTCCAGTATTCAGATGCAGGAAACGTTACTGCGTGAGGCGGCCATTTTCGCTACCTCTACGTGGCCCAACCTGCCTCTCTAGCACCCAACTCTGAGGTGCCAGCACAAATAAAGATTTGTGTTTCCTCTTCGCTCCAGACCCCATCTCTCACATCTCCACGGCCTGCGCACAACAACATCTGGCTCAACAACAGATTTGCCTATAGCTGTGTGCTCAGTGCAAGCAGTGTGCACTGTAGGGGGCATTCTAGGACATTCCAGGCAGATTTGCCGATAGCTCTGTGCTCAGTACAAGCACTGTGCAGTGTGTGGGGGGGAATTCAAGGATATTCCAGGCAGATTTGCTGATAGCTCTGTGTTCAGTGCAAGCACTTTACACTGTGTGTGTGGGGGATTCTAGGATGTTCCAGGCAGATTTGCCGATAGCTCTGTGCAAAGTGCAAGCACTGTACGCTGGGCTGGGGAATTCTAGGATATTCCAGGCAGATTTTCCAATAGCTCTGTGCTCAGTGCAAGCACGGTAGGCTGTGGGGGGGGGGTGGAATCTAGGACATTCCAGGCAGATTTACCAATAGCTCTGTGCTCAGTGCAAGCAATGTACAATGTGTGTGGGGGGGCTTCTAGGACATTCCAGACAGATTTGCCCATATTTCTGTACTCAGTGCAAGCACTGTACACTGTGTGGGGGCGATTCTAGGACATTCCAGGCAGATTTGCCGATATTTCTGTGCTCAATGCAAGCAATGTGCACTGTGCGGGGGGATTAGAGGACATTCCAGGCACATTTGCCGACAGCTCTGTCCTCATTGCTAGCACTGGACACTGTGTGTGTGGGGGATTCTAGGAGGTTCCAGGCACTTTGCCAAAAGCTCTGTGCTCAGTGGAAGCACTGTACACTGTGTGTGGGGGGGATTCTAGGATGTTACAGGAAGTTTTGCCTATAGCTGTGTGCTGAGTGCAAGCAGTGTGCACTGTGGGGGGGATTCTAGGACATTCCAGGCTGATTTGCCAATAGCTCTGTGCTCAGTGCAAGCACTGTGCGGTGTGTGTGAGGGATTCGAGGATATTCCAGGCAGATTTGCCAATAGCTCTGTGCTCAGTGCAAGCACTGTACGCTGGGCTGGGGAATTCTAGGATATTCCAGGCTGATTTTCCAATAGCTCTGTGCTCAGTGCAAGCACGGTAGGCTGTATGTGGGGGGTGGAATCTAGGACATTCCAGGCAGATTTGCCGATAGCTCTGTGCTCAGTGCAAGCACTGTATACTTTGGGAGAGGGAAATCTAGGACATTCCAGGCAGATTTGCCGATAGCTCTGTGCTCTGTGCAAGCAGTGTACACTGTGTGTGGGGGGAATTCTAGGATATTACAGGCAGATTTGCCGATAGCTCTGTGCTCAGTGCAAGCACTGTACACTGTGGGGGTGGGAATTCTAGGACATTCCAGGCAGATTTGACGATAGCTCTGTGCAAAGTGCAAGCACTGTAGGCTGTGTTGGGGGGGAGGAATCTAGGACATTCCAGGCAGATTTGCCAATAGCTCTGTGCTCAGTGCAAGGACTGTACACTTTTGGGTGGGAATTCTAGGACATTCCCGACAGATGTGCCGATAGCTCTGTGCAAAGTGCAAGCACTGTACACTGTCTCTGGGAGGGAATTCTAGGACATTCCAGGCGGATTTGCCTATAGCTCAGTACTCAGTGCAATCACTGTTTACTATGGTGGGGGAATTCTAGGACATTCCAGGCAGATTTGCTATAGCTTTGTGCTCAGTGCAAGCAGTGTACACTGTGGGGGGGAATTCTAGGACATTCCAGGTAGATGTACCAATAGCTCTGTGCTCAGTGCAAGCACTGTTTACTGTGGGGGGGAATTCTAGGACATTCCAGGCAGATTAGCTGATAGTTCTGTGTTCAGTGCAAGCACTGTACACTTTTGTGGGGGATTCTAAGACATGCCAGGCAGATTAGCCGATAGCTCTGTGCTAGTGCAAGCTCTGTACACTTTTGGGGGGAGAATCTAGAACATT
The DNA here is from genome assembly GCF_950295315.1 of Erinaceus europaeus. Lineage (NCBI taxonomy): Eukaryota > Metazoa > Chordata > Mammalia > Eulipotyphla > Erinaceidae > Erinaceus > Erinaceus europaeus. The sequence goes on along the minus strand of NC_080181.1, from coordinate 55,318,876 downwards.
CCATGCAGATTTGCCGATATTCTGTGCTCAGTCGAAGCACTGTGCACTGTAGGTGGGGGAATTTCTAGGACATTCCAGACAGATTAGCCGATAGCTCTGTGCTCAGTGCAAGCACTGTACATTGTCAGGGGGTGGGGAATTCTAGGACATTCCAGGCAGATTTGCCGATAGCTCTTTCCTAAGTGCAAGCACGGTACGCTGTGTGGGGGGGAATTCTAGGATATTCCAGGCAGATTTGCCGATATTTCTGTGCTCAGTCGAAGCACTGTGCACTGTAAGGGGGGAGTTCTAGGACATTCCAGGCAGATTTGCCGATTGCTCTTAGTTCAGTACACTGTGTGGAGGTGCATTCTATGACATTCCAGGCAGATTTGCCAATAGCTCTGTACTCAGTGCAAGCACTGCACACTGTGTGGACAGGGATTCTGGGTATTCCAGGCAGATTTGCCTATAGCTCTTTGCTAAGTGCAAGCACTGTACTCTGTGGGGTTGGAATTCTAGGACATTCAGGGCAGATGTGCCCACAGCTCTGTGCTCAGTGCAAGCACTGTACACTGTGAGGCGGGGGGATTCTAGGATTTTACAGGCAGATTTGCCGATAGCCCTGTGCTCAACCAAGCACTTTACACTGTGGGAGGGGGAAATCAAGGACATTCCAGGCAGATTTGCTTATAGCTTGTGCTCAGTGCCAGCACTGTACGCTTTGTTGGGGCGGATTCTAGGGTATTCCAGGCATATTTGCCTATAGCTCTGTACTCACTGTAAGCACTGTACACTGTAGGGGGGGGAATACTAGGATATTCCTGAGATTTGCCGAGAGCTCAGTGCTCACTGCAAGCAGTGTATACTTCTAGGAGATTCTAGGACATTCCAGGCAGATTTGCCGATAGCTCTGTGCTTAGTGCAAGCACTGTACAGTGTGGTGGTGGGAATTGTAGGAAATTCGAGGCAGATATGCTGATAGCTCTGTTCTCAGTGCAAGCACTTTACCATGTGGGGGGGAAATAAAGGACATTCCAGGCAGATTTACCGATTGCTCTGTTATCTGTGCAAGCACAGTACACTGTGTGGAGGGGGATTCTAGGACATTTGGGGCAGATTTGCAGATTGCTCTGTGCTCAGTGCATGCACTGTACACTGTGGCGGGGATTCTAGGATATTCTAGGCATATTTGCCTATAGCTCTGTGCTCACTGCAAGCACTGTACACTGTGGGGGGAAATTCTAGGACATTCCAGGCAGATTTGCAGATAGCTCTGTGCTCAGTGAAAGCACTGTACACTGTGGGGGGGGGATTCTAGTACATTGCAGGCAGATTTGCCGATATTTCCGCGCTCAGTGAAAGCACTGTGTACTGTGTGTGGGGGGAATTCTAGGACATTCCAGGCAGATATGCCCATAGCTCTGTGCTCAGTGCAAGCAATGTACACTTTTGGCGGGGGAGATTCTTCGACACTTCATGCAGATTAGCCGATAGCTCTGTGCTCAGTGCAAGCACTGTACACTGTGTGGGGGGGAATTCTAGGACATTCCTGGCAGATTTGCTGATAGCTCTGTGCTCAGTGCAAGCACTGTACACTGCTGGGGGAGGGGAGAATTATACGACATTCCAGGTAGATTAGCAGATAGCTCTGTGCTCAGTGCAAGCACTGTACACTTTTATGGGGATTCTTGGACACTCCATGCAGATTAGCCGATAGCACTGTGCTCAGTGCAAGCACTGTACACTGTGGGTGGGGAATTCTAGGACATTCCAGGCAGATTTGCCGATATATCTGTGCTCAGTGGAAGCACTGTACACTTTGGGGGGGAAATCTAGGACATACCAGGCAGATTTGCCGATATTTCTGTGGTCAGTCGAAGCACTGTGCACTGTGTGGGTGGGAATTCTAGGACATTCCAGGCAGATTTGCCAATTGCTCGGTGCTCAGTGCAAGCACTGTACACTGTGTGGAGGGGGATTCTAAGACATTCCAGGCAGATTTGCCGATTGCTCTGTGCTTAGTGCTAGCACAGTACACTGTGTGGAGGGGGATTTCTAGGACATTCCATGCAGATTAGCCGATAGCTCTGTGCTCAGTGCAAGCACGGTACACTTGGGGGTGGAATCTAGGATATTCAGGCAGATTTGCCGATATATCTGTGCTCAGTGGAAACACTATATACCGTGGGGGGAAATTCTAGGAAATTCCAGGCAGATTTGATGATAGCTCTATGCTCAGTGCAAGCACTCTACACTGAGCGGGAAGGAATTCTAGGACATTCCAGGCAGATTTGCCGATAGCTCTGTGCTCAGTACAAGCACAGTACACTTTGTGGGGGGGAATCTAGGACATTCGAGGCAGATTTGCCTATATCTCTGACCCCTCTCTAAGCACTGTGCACTGAAGGGGGGGAATTCTAGGACATTCCAGGCAGATTTGCCGATAGCTCTGTGCTCAGTACAAGCACAGTACACTTTGGGGGGGGGGAATCTAGGACATTCGAGGCAGATTTGCCTATATCTCTGACCCCTCTCTAAGCACTGTGCACTGAAGGGGGGGAATTCTAGGACATTCCAGGCAGATTTGCGGACGGCTCTGTGTACAATGCAAGCACAGTACACTGTGTGGAGGGGGATTATAGGACATTCCAGGCAGATTTGCTGAAAGCTCTTTGCTAAGTGCAAGCACTGTACACTGTGGAGGGGGAATTCTAGGATATTCCAGGCAGATTTGCCGATAGCTCTGTGCTCAGTGCTAGCACTATACACTGTGTGGGTAGGAATTCAAGTAGGACATTCCTGGCAGATTTGCCAATAGCTGTTTGCTAGTACACTCTGTTATTCCTGGCAGATTTGCCGATAGCTGTTTGCTAAGTACACTGTGGGGGGGATTTTAGGATATTCCAGGCAGATTTGCCTATAGCTCTGTGCTCAGTGGAAGCATTGTACACTTTCTGGGGGGGAAATCTAGGACATTCCAGGCAGATTTGCCCATATTTCTGTGCTCAGTCGAAGCACTGTGCACTGTCGGGGGGAATTCTAGGACATTCCTGGCCGATTTGCCGATTGTTCTGTGTTCAGTGCAAGCACTTTACAATGGGGTTGGGTAAATTTAGGACATTCCAGGCAGATTTGTCGATATTTCTGTGCTCAGTAGAAGCACTGTGCACTGTAGTGGGGGGAATTCTAGGACATTCCAGGGAGATTTGCCGATTGCTCCTTGTTCGGTGCAAGTACAGTACACTCTGTGGACGGGGATTCTAGGACATTCCAGGTAGTTTTGCCTATAGCTCTTTGCTAAGTACAAGCACAGTACACTTTAGAGGGGAAATCTAGGACATTCCAGGCAGATTTGCCGATATTTCTGTGCTCGGTCGAAGCACTGTGCACTGTGTGGGTGGGATTTCTAGGACATTCCTGGCAGATTAGCCGATATCTCTGTGCTCAGTGCAAGCACTGTACGCTGTGGGGGTGGCATTCTAGGACATTCGAGGCAGATTTGCCTATATTTCTGTGCTCAGTATAAGCACTGTGCACTGAAGGGGGGGATTTCTAGGATATTCCAGGCAGATTTGCCGATTGCTCTGTATACAGTGCAAGCACAGTACACTGTGTGGAGGGGGATTCTAGAACATTCCAGGAAGATTTGCCGATTGCTCTGTGTACAGTGCAAGCACTTTACACTGTGGGGGGGGGAATTCGAGGATATTCCAGGCAGATTTGCCGATAGCCTTGTGCTCTGTGCAAGCACTGTACACTGTGGGGGTAGGAATTCTAGAACATTCCAGGCAGATTTGCTGCTATCTCTTTGCTAAGTAAAAGCACCGTACACTGTGGGGGGGAATTCTAGGATATTCCAGGCAGATTCGCCGATAGCTCTTTGCTCAGTGCTAGCACTGTACACTGTGGGGGTAGGAATTCTAGGACATTTCAGGCACATTTGCCGATAGGTATTTGCTAAGTGCAAGCACTGTACACTGTCGGGGAGGGGGAATTCGAGTATATTCCAGGCAGATTTGCCGATAGCTCAGTGCTCAGTTCAAGCACTGTACACTTTTGGGGGGGGAACTAGGACATTCGAGACAGATTTGCCTATATTTCTGTGCTCAGTAAGCACTGTGCACCGAAGGGGGGGGGAATTCTAGGACATTCAAGTCAGATTAGCCGACTGCTCTGTATACAGTGCAAGCACAGTACACTGTATGGAGGGGGATTCTAGGACATTCCAGGCAGATTTGCTGATAGCTCTGTGCTCAGTGCAAGCACTGTTCAGTGTGTGTGGGGGAATTCTAGGATATTCCAGGCAGATTTGCCGATAGCTCTTTGCTAAGTGCAAGCAGTGTACACCGTGGTGGGGGGGAATTCTACGATATTGCAGGCAGATTTGCCGATAGCTCTGTGCTCAGTGCAATCAATGTACACTGTGGGGGTAGGAATTCTAGGACATTTCAGGCACATTTGCTGATAGGTATTTGCTAAGTGCAAGCACTGTACACTGTCCGGGGGGGTGAATTCTAGGATATTCCAGGCAGATTTGCCGATAGCTCTGTGCTTAGTGCAAGCACTGTACACTTTTGGGGGGGATTTAGGACTTTCGAGGCAGATTTGCCTATATTTCTGTGCTCAGTCTAAGCACTTTGCACTGAACGGGGGCGAATTTTAGGACATTCCAGGCAGATTTGCCGATTGCTCTTTCCTAAGTGCAAGCACTGTACACTGTGTGGACGGGGATTCTAGGACATTCCAGGAAGATTTGCTAAAAGCTCTGTTCTCAGTGCAAGCACTTTACAATGTGGGGGGGAATTCGAGGATATTCCAGGCAGATTTGCCGATAGCTCTGTGCTCTGTGCAAGCACTATACACTGTGGGGGTAGGAATTCTAGGACATTCCAGGCAGATTTGCCTATTGCTCCTTGTTCGGTGCAAGCACAGTACACTGTGTGGACAGGGATTCTAGGACATTCCAGGTAGTTTTGCCTATAGCTCTTTGCTAAGTGCAAGCACTGTACATTTGGGGGGGAATTCTAGGACATTCCAGGTAGTTTTGCCTATAGCTCTTTGCTAAGTGCAAGCACTGTACATTTGGGGGGGAATTCTAGGACATTCCAGGCCGATTAGCTGATAGATCTGAACTCAGTGCAAGCACAGTACACTTTAGAGGGGAAATCTAGGACATTCTAGGCAGATTTGTCGATATTTCTGTGTTCAGTCGATGCACTGTGCACTGTGTGGGTGGGAATTCTAGGACATTCCTGGCAGTTTAGCCGATATCTCTGTGCTCAGTGCAAGCACTGTATGCTGTTGGGGTGGCATTCTAGGACATTCGAGGCAGATTAGCCTATATTTCTGTGCTCAGTCTTAGCACTGTGCACTGAAGGAGGGGATTTCTAGGATATTCCAGGCAGATTTGCCGAATGCTCTGTATACAGTGCAAGCACAGTACACTGTGTGGAGGGGGATTCTAGAACATTCCAGGAAGATTTGCCGATTGCTCTGTGTACAGTGCAAGCACTTTTCACTGTGGGGGGGAATTCAAGGATATTCCAGGCAGATTTGCCGATAGCTCTGTGCTCAGTGCAATCAATGTACACTGTGGGGGTAGGAATTCTAGGACATTTCAGGCACATTTGCCGATAGGTATTTGCTAAGTGCAAGCACTGTACACTGTCCGGGGGGGGGGTGAATTCTAGGATATTCCAGGCAGATTTGCCGATAGCTCTGTGCTTAGTACAAGCACTGTACACTTTTGGGGGGTATTTAGGACTTTCGAGGCAGATTTGCCTATATTTCTGTGCTCAGTCTAAGCACTTTGCACTGAAGGGGGCGAATTTTAGGACATTCCAGGCAGATTTGCCGATTGCTCTTTCCTAAGTGCAAGCACTGTACACTGTGTGGACGGGGATTCTAGGACATTCCAGGAAGATTTGCTAAAAGCTCTGTTCTCAGTGCAAGCACTTTACAATGTGGGGGGGAATTCGAGGATATTCCAGGCAGATTTGCCGATAGCTCTGTGCTCTGTGCAAGCACTATACACTGTGGAGGTAGGAATTCTAGGACATTTAGGCAGATTTGCTGATATCTCTTTGCTAAGTAAAAGCACTGTACAATGTGGGGGTAGGAATTCTAGTAGGACATTCCTGGCAGATTTGCCGATAGTTGTTTGCTAAGTGCAAGCACTGTACACTGTGGGGGGAATTTTAGGATATTCCAGGCAGATTTACCTATAGCTCTGTGCTCAGTACAAGCACTATATACTGTGGGTGTAGGAATTCTAGGACATTTCAGGCACATTTGCTGATAGGTATTTGCTAAGTGCAAGCACTGTACACTTTGGGGGGGGAATCTAGGACATTCAAGGCAGATTTGCCTATATTTCTGTGCTCAGTCTAAGCACTGTGCACTGTAGGGGGGGGGAATTCTAGGACATTCCAGGCAGATTTGCCGATTGCTCTGTGTACAGTGCAAGCACAGTACACTGTGTGGAGGGGGATTCTAGGACATTCCAGGCAGATTAGCTGATAGATCTGTGCTCAGTGCAAGCACAGTGCACTTTAGAGGGGAAATCTAGGACATTCCAGGCAGATTTGTCGATATTTCTGTGTTCAGTCGAAGCACTGTGCACTGTGTGGGTGGGAATTCTAGGACATTCCTGGCAGTTTAGCCAATATCTCTGTGCTCAGTGCAAGCACTGTATGCTGTGGGGGTGGCATTCTAGGACATTCGAGGTAGATTAGCCTATATTTCTGTGCTCAGTCTTAGCACTGTGCACTGAAGGAGGGGATTTCTAGGATATTCCAGGCAGATTTGCCGAATGCTCTGTATACAGTGCAAGCACAGTACACTGTGTGGAGGGAGATTCTAGAACATTCCAGGAAGATTTGCCGATTGCTCTGTGTACAGTGCAAGCACTTTTCACTTTGGGGGGGAATTCAAGGATATTCCAGGCAGATTGGCTGATAGCTCTGTGCTCTGTGCAAGCACTGTACACTGTGGGGGTAGGAATTCTAGGACATTCCTGGCAGATTTGCTGATATCTCTTTGCTAAGTAAAAGCACCGTACACTGTGTGTGGGGGTAATTCTAGGATATTCCAGGCAGATTTGCCGATAGCTCTGTGCTCAGTGCTATCACTGTACACTGTGGGGGTAGGAATTCTAGGACATTTCAGGCACATTTGCCGATAGGTATTTGCTAAGTTAAAGCACTGTACACTGTCGGGGTGGGGGAATTCGAGGATATTCCAGGAAGATTTGCCAATAGCTCAGTGCTCAGTTCAAGCACTGTACACTTTGGGGGGGGGAAACTAGGACATTCGAGACAGATTTGCCTATATTTCTGTGCTCAGTCTAAGCACTGTGCACCGAAGGGGGGGGAATTCTAGGACATTCCAGTCAGATATGCCGACTGCTCTGTGTACAGTGCAAGCACAGTACACTGTATGGAGGGGGATTCTAGGAGATTCCTGGCAGATTTGCTGATAGCTCTGTGCTCAGTGCAAGCACTGTTCACTGTGGGGGGAATTCTAGGATATTCCAGGCAGATTTGCCGATAGGTATTTGCTAAGTGCAAGCAGTGTACACCGTGGTGGGAGGAATTCTACGATATACCAGGCAGATTTGCCGATAGCTCTGTGCTCAGTGTAAGCACTGTACACTGTGGGGGTAGGAATTCTAGGACATTCCTGGCAGATTTGCCGTTATCTCTTTGCTGAGTGCAAGCACTGTACACTGTGGGGGGGGAATTCTAGGATATTCCAGGCAGATTTGCCGATAGCTCTGTGCTTAGTGCAAGCACTGTACATGTGGGGGTAGGAATTCTAGGACATTCCTGGCAGATTTGCCGTTATCTCTTTGCTGAGTGCAAGCACTGTACACTGTGGGGGGGGGAATTCTAGGATATTCCAGGCAGATTTGCCGATAGCTCTGTGCTTAGTGCAATCACTGTACATGTGGGGGTAGGAATTCTTGGACATTTCAGGCACATTTGCCGATAGGTATTTGCTAAGTGCAAGCACTGTGCACTGTCGGGGGGGGGGTGAATTCTTGGATATTCCAGGCAGATTTGCCGATAGCTCTGTGCTTAGTGCAAGCACTGTACATGTGGGGGTAGGAATTCTTGGACATTTCAGGCACATTTGCCGATAGGTATTTGCTAAGTGCAAGCACTGTGCACTGTCGGGGGGGGGTGAATTCTAGGATATTCCAGGCAGATTTGCCGATAGCTCTGTGCTTAGTGCAAGCATTGTACACTTTTGGGGGGGATTTAGGACTTTCGAGGCAGATTTGCCTATATATCTGTGCTCAGTCTAAGCACTGTGCACTGAAGGGGGGCGAATTTTAGGACATTCCAGGCAGATTTGCCGATTGCTCTTTCCTAAGTGCAATCACTGTACACTGTGTGGACAGGGATTCTAGGACATTCCAGGAAGATTTGCTAAAAGCTCTGTTCTCAGTGCAAGCACTTTACAATGTGGGGGGGAATTCGAGGATATTCCAGGAAGATTTGCCGATAGCTCTGTGCTCTGTGCAAGCATTATACCCTGTGGCGGTAGGAATTCTAGGACATTTCAGGCAGATTTGCTGATATCTCTTTGCTAAGTAAAAGCACTGTACACTGTGGGGGTAGGAATTCTAGTAGGACATTCCTGGCAGATTTGCCGATAGTTGTTTGCTAAGTGCAAGCACTGTACACTGTGGGGGGAATTTTAGGATATTCCAGGCAGATTTACCTATAGCTCTGTGCTCAGTACAAGCACTGTATACTGTGGGTGTAGGAATTCTAGGACATTTCAGGCACATTTGCTGATAGGTATTTGCTAAGTGCAAGCACTGTACACTTTGGGGGGGGAATCTAGGACATTCAAGGCAGATTTGCCTATATTTCTGTGCTCAGTCTAAGCACTGTGCACTGTAGGGGGGGGAATTCTAGGACATTCCAGGCAGATTTGCCGATTGCTCTGTGTACAGTGCAAGCACAGTACACTGTGTGGAGGGGGATTCTAGGACATTCCAGGCAGATTGGCCGATAGCTCTGTCCTCTGTGCAAACACTGTACACTGTGGGGGTAGGAATTCTCGGACATTCCTGGCAGATTTGCTGATATCTCTTTGCTGAGTGCAAGCACTGTACACTGTGTGTGTGGGGGAATTCTAGGATATTCCAGGCAGATTTGCCGATAGCTCTGTGCTCAGTGCAAGCACTGTACACTGTGGGGGTAGGAATTCTAGGACATTCAGGCAGATTTGCCTATTGCTCCTTGTTCGGTGCAAGCACAGTACACTGTGTGGACAGGGATTCTAGGACATTCCAGGTAGTTTTGCCTATAGCTCTTTGCTAAGTGCAAGCACTGTACATTTGGGGGGGAATTCTAGGACATTCCAGGCTGATTAGCTGATAGATCTGTGCTCAGTGCAAGCACAGTATACTTTAGAGGGGAAATCTAGGACATTCCAGGCAGATTTGTCGATATTTCTGTGTTCAGTCGAAGCACTGTGCACTGTGTGGGTGGGAATTCTAGGACATTCCTGGCAGTTTAGCCAATATCTCTGTGCTCAGTGCAAGCACTGTATGCTGTGGGGGTGGCATTCTAGGACATTCGAGGCAGATTATCCTATATTTCTGTGCTCAGTCTAAGCACTGTGCACTGAAGGGGGGGATTACTAGGATATTCCAGGCAGATTTGCCGATTGCTCTGTATACAGTGCAAGCACAGTACACTGTGTGGAGGGGGATTCTAGAACATTCCAGGAAGATTTGCCGATTGCTCTGTGTACAGTGCAAGCACTTTTCACTGTGGGGGGGAATTCAAGGATATTCCAGGCAGATTGGCCGATAGCTCTGTGCTCTGTGCAAGCACTGTACACTGTGGAGGTAGGAATTCTAGGACATTCCTGGCAGATTTGCTGATATCTCTTTGCTAAGTAAAAGCACCGTACACTGTGTGTGGGGGGAATTCTAGGATATTCCAGGCAGATTTGCCGATAGCTCTGTGCTCAGTGCTATCACTGTACACTGTGGGGGTAGGAATTCTAGGACATTTCAGGCACATTTGCCGATAGGTATTTGCTAAGTTAAAGCACTGTACACTGTTGGGGTGGAGGAATTCGAGGATATTCCAGGAAGATTTGCCGATAGCTCAGTTCTCAGTTCAAGCACTGTACACTTTGGGGGGGGGAAACTAGGACATTCGAGACAGATTTGCCTATATTTCTGTGCTCAGTCTAAGCACTGTGCACCGAAGGGGGGGGAATTCTAGGACATTCCAGTCAGATATGCCGACTGCTCTGTGTACAGTGCAAGCACAGTACACTGTATGGAGGGGGATTCTAGGAGATTCCAGGCAGATTTGCTGATAGCTCTGTGCTCAGTGCAAGCACTGTTCACTGTGGGGGGGAATTCTAGGATATTCCAGGCAGATTTGCCGATAGCTCTGTGCTTAGTGCAAGCACTGTATACTTTGGGGGGGTGGGAATCTAGGACATTCGAGGCAGATTTGCCTATATTTCTGTGCTCAGTCTAAGCACTGTGCACTGTAGGGGGGGGAATTCTAGGACATTCCAGGCAGATTTGCCGATTGCTCTGTGTACAGTGCAAGCACAGTACACTGTGTGGAGGGGGATTCTAGGACATTCCAGGCAGATTGGCCGATAGCTCTGTCCTCTGTGCAAACACTGTACACTGTGGGGGTAGGAATTCTCGGACATTCCTGGCAGATTTGCTGATATCTCTTTGCTGAGTGCAAGCACTGTACACTGTGTGTGTGGGGGAATTCTAGGATATTCCAGGCAGATTTGCCGATAGCTCTGTGCTCAGTGCAAGCACTGTACACTGTGGGGGTAGGAATTCTAGGACATTCAGGCAGATTTGCCTATTGCTCCTTGTTCGGTGCAAGCACAGTACACTGTGTGGACAGGGATTCTAGGACATTCCAGGTAGTTTTGCCTATAGCTCTTTGCTAAGTGCAAGCACTGTACATTTGGGGGGGAATTCTAGGACATTCCAGGCTGATTAGCTGATAGATCTGTGCTCAGTGCAAGCACAGTATACTTTAGAGGGGAAATCTAGGACATTCCAGGCAGATTTGTCGATATTTCTGTGTTCAGTCGAAGCACTGTGCACTGTGTGGGTGGGAATTCTAGGACATTCCTGGCAGTTTAGCCAATATCTCTGTGCTCAGTGCAAGCACTGTATGCTGTGGGGGTGGCATTCTAGGACATTCGAGGCAGATTATCCTATATTTCTGTGCTCAGTCTAAGCACTGTGCACTGAAGGGGGGGATTACTAGGATATTCCAGGCAGATTTGCCGATTGCTCTGTATACAGTGCAAGCACAGTACACTGTGTGGAGGGGGATTCTAGAACATTCCAGGAAGATTTGCCGATTGCTCTGTGTACAGTGCAAGCACTTTTCACTGTGGGGGGGAATTCAAGGATATTCCAGGCAGATTGGCCGATAGCTCTGTGCTCTGTGCAAGCACTGTACACTGTGGAGGTAGGAATTCTAGGACATTCCTGGCAGATTTGCTGATATCTCTTTGCTAAGTAAAAGCACCGTACACTGTGTGTGGGGGGAATTCTAGGATATTCCAGGCAGATTTGCCGATAGCTCTGTGCTCAGTGCTATCACTGTACACTGTGGGGGTAGGAATTCTAGGACATTTCAGGCACATTTGCCGATAGGTATTTGCTAAGTTAAAGCACTGTACACTGTTGGGGTGGAGGAATTCGAGGATATTCCAGGAAGATTTGCCGATAGCTCAGTTCTCAGTTCAAGCACTGTACACTTTGGGGGGGGGAAACTAGGACATTCGAGACAGATTTGCCTATATTTCTGTGCTCAGTCTAAGCACTGTGCACCGAAGGGGGGGGAATTCTAGGACATTCCAGTCAGATATGCCGACTGCTCTGTGTACAGTGCAAGCACAGTACACTGTATGGAGGGGGATTCTAGGAGATTCCAGGCAGATTTGCTGATAGCTCTGTGCTCAGTGCAAGCACTGTTCACTGTGGGGGGGAATTCTAGGATATTCCAGGCAGATTTGCCGATAGGTATTTGCTAAGTGCAAGCAGTGTACACCGTGGTGGGGGGAATTCTAGGATATTCCAGGCAGATTTGCCGATAGCTCTGTGCTCAGTGTAAGCACTGTACACTGTGGGGGTAGGAATTCTAGGACATTCCTGGCAGATTTGCCATTATCTCTTTGCTGAGTGCAAGCACTGTACACTGTGGGGGGGGAATTCTAGGATATTCCAGGCAGATTTGCCGATAGCTCTGTGCTTAGTGCAAGCACTGTATATGTGGGGGTAGGAATTCTTGGACATTTCAGGCACATTTGCCGATAGGTATTTGCTAAGTGCAAGCACTGTACACTGTCGGGGGGGTGAATTCTAGGATATTCCAGGCAGATTTGCCGATAGCTCTGTGCTTAGTGCAAGCATGGTACACTTCTGAGGGGGATTTAGGACTTTCGAGGCAGATTTGCCTATATTTCTGTGCTCAGTCTAAGCACTGTGCACTGAAGGGGGGCGAATTTTAGGACATTCCAGGCAGATTTGCCGATTGCTCTTTCCTAAGTGCAAGCACTGTACACTGTGTGGAGGGGGATTCTAGGACATTCCAGGAAGATTTGCTAAAAGCTCTGTTCTCAGTGCAAGCAATTTACAATGTAGGGGGGAATTCGAGGATATTCCAGGCAGATTTGCCGATAGCTCTGTGCTCTGTGCCAGCACTGTACACTGTGGGGGGTAGGAATTCTAGGACATTCCAGGCAGATTTGCCGATAGTTGTTTGCTAAGTGCAAGCACTGTACACTGTGGGGGTGGGAATTTTAGGATATTCCAGGCAGATTTGCCTATAGCTCTGTGCTCAGTGCAAACACTGTATACTGTGGGGGTAGGAATTCTAGGACATTTCAGGCACATTTGCTGATAGGTATTTGCTAAGTGCAAGCACTGTACACTTTGGGGGTGATCTAGGACATTCAAGGCAGATTTGCCTATATTTCAGTGCTCAGTCTAAGCACTGTGCACTGTAGGGGGAAATTCTAGGACATTCCAGGCAGATTTGCTGATTGCTCTGTGTACAGTGCAAGCACAGTACACTGTGTGGAGGGGGATTCTAGGACATTCCAGGCAGATTGGCCAATAGCTCTGTGCTCTGTGCAAACACTGTACACTGTGGGGGTAGGAATTCTCGGACATTCCTGGCAGATTTGCTGATATCTCTTTGCTGAGGGCAAGCACTGTACACTGTGGGGCTAGGAATTCTAGCACATTTCAAGCACATTTGCCGATAGGTATTTGCTAAGTGCAAGCACTGTACACTGTGTGTGGGGGGGAATTCTAGGATATTCCAGGCAGATTTGCCGATAGCTCTGTGCTAAGTGCAAGCACTGTACACTTTCAAGGGGGGGAAATCTAGGACATTCCAGGCAGATTTGCCGATTGCTCTTTCCTAAGTGCTAGCACTGTACACTGTCGGGGGCATTCTAGGATATTCCAGGAAGATTTGCCGATAGCTCTGTGCTCAGTGCAAGCACTGTACACTGTGTGGAGAGGGATTCTATGACATTCCAGGCAGATTTGCCGATAGCTATGTGCTCAGTGCAAGCACTGTTCACTGTTGGGGTAGGAATTCTAGGATATTTCTGGCACACTTGCCGATAGGTATTTGCTATGTGCAAGCACTGTACACTGTCGGGCGGGGAATTCTAGGATATTCCATGCAGATTTGCCGATAGCTCTGTGCTAAGTGCAAGCACTGTACACTTTCAAGGGGGGGAAGTCTAGGACATTCCAGGCAGATTTGCCAATTGCTCTTTCCTAAGTGCTAGCACTGTACACTGTGGGGGGCATTCTAGGATATTCCAGGCAGATTTGCCGATAGCTCTGTGCTCAGTGCAAGCACTGTACACTGTGTGGAGGGGGATTCTATGACATTCCAGGCAGATTTGCCGATAGCTATGTGCTCAGTGCAAGCACTGTTCACTGTGGGGTAGGAATTCTAGGACATTTCTGGCACACTTGCCGATAGGTATTTGCTATGTGCAAGCACTGTACACTGTCAGGCGGGGAATTCTAGGATATTCCAGGCAGATTTGCCGATAGCTCTGTTTTCAGTGCAAGCACTGTACACTGTGAGGAGGGAATTTTAGGATATTCCAGGCAGATTTGCCTATATCTCTGTGCTCAGTGCAAGCACTGTACACTTTCAGGGGGGGAAATCTAGGACATTCCAGCCAGATTGGCCGATTGCTCTTTCCTAAGTGCAAGCGCTGTACACTGTGGGGGGGCATTCTAGGATAGTCCTGGCAGATTAGCCGATAGCTCTGTGCTCAGTGCAAGCACTGTACACTGTGGTGGTAGGAATTCTAGGACATTTCTGGCACACTTGCCGATAGGTATTTGCTCTGTGCAAGCACTGTACACTGTCGGGTGGGGAATTCTAGGATATTCCAGGCAGATTTACCGATATCTCTGTGCTCATTGCAAGCACTGACACCCTGGGGAGGGGGAATTCTACGATATTCCAGGCAGATTTGCCGATAGCTCTTTGCTAAGGGCAAGCACTGTACACCGTGGTTGGGTGGGAATTCTACCATATTCCAGGCAGATTTGCCGATAGCTCTGTGCTCAGTGCAAGCACTGTTCACTGTGGGGGTAGGAATTCTAGGACATTTCTGGCACACTTGCCGATAGGTATTTGCTATGTGCAAGCCCTGTATATTGTCGGGCAGGGATTTCTATGATATTCCAGGCAGATTTGCCCATAGCTCTGTGCTCAGTGCAAGCACTGTACACTTTCAAGGGGGGAAATCTAGGACATTCCAGGCAGATTTGCCCATAGCTCTGTGCTCAGTGTAAGCACTGTACACATGGGGGTAGGAATTCTACGACATTCCTGGGAGATTTGCCGATATCTCTTTGCAGAGTGCAAGCACTGTACACTGTGTGTGTGTGTGGGGGGAATTCCCAGATATTCCAGGCAGATTTGCCGATAGCTCTGTGCTCAGTGCAAGCACTGTTCACTGTGGGGGTAGGAATTCTAGGACATTTCTGGCACACTTGCCGATAGGTATTTGCTATGTGCAAGCCCTGTATATTGTCGAGCAGGGATTTCTATGATATTCCAGGCAGATTTGCCCATAGCTCTATGCTCAGTGCAAGCATTGTACACTTTCAAGGGGGGAAATCTAGGACATTCCAGGCAGATTTGCCGATTGCTCTTTCCTACGTGCAAGCACTGTACACTATGTGGGTAGGAATTCTAGGACATTTTTGGCACTCTTGCCGATAGGTATTTGCTATGTGCAAGCACTGTACACTGTCCGGTGGGGAATTCTAGGATATTCCAGGCAGATTAGCCGATATCTCTGTGCTCAGTGCAAGCAAGTATACTTTGGGGGATGGGAATCTAGGACATTCGAGGCAGATTTGCCTATATTTCTGTGCTCAGTCTAAGTACTGTGCACTGAAGGGCGGGGGAATTCTAGGACATTCCAGGCAGATTTGCCGATTGCTCTTTCCTACGTGCAAGCACTGTACACTGTGGGGGGGCATTCTAGGATATTCCAGGCAGATTAGCCAATAGCTCTGTGCTCAGTGCAAGCACTGTACACTGTGGGGGTAGGAATTCTAGGACATTTCTGGCACACTTGCCGATAGGTATTTGCTATGTGCAAGCACTGTACACTGTCGGGCGGGGAATTCTAGGATATTCCAGGCAGATTTGCCGATATCTCTGTGCTCATTGCAAGCACTGACACCCTGGGGAGGGGGAATTCTACAATATTCCAGGCAGATTTGCCAATAGCTCTTTGCTAAGTGCAAGCACTGTACACCGTGGGTGGGGGGGAATTCTACCATATCCCAGGCAGATTTGCCGATAGCTCTGTGCTCAGTGTAAGCACTGTACAAATGGGGTAGGAATTCTAGGACATTTCTTGCACACTTGTCGATATCTCTTTGCTGAGTCCAAGCACTGTACACTGTGGGGGGGAATTCTAGGATATTCCAGGCAGATTTGCCGATAGCTCTGTGCTTAGTGCAAGCACTGTATACTTTGGGGGGGTGGGAATCTAGGACATTCGAGGCAGATTTGCCTATATTTCTGTGCTCAGTCTAAGCACTGTGCACTGAGGGGGTGGGGAATTCTAAGACATTCCAGGCAGATTTGCCAATTGCACTGTGTACAGTGCAAGCACAGTACACTGTGTGGAGGGGGATTCTAGGACATTCTAGGCAGATTTGCTGATAGCTCTGTGCTTAGTGCAAGCACTGTACACTGTGGGGGTAGGAATTCTAGGATATTCCAGGCAGATTTGCCGATTGCTCCTTGTTCGGTGCCAGCACAGTACACTGTGTCGACGGGGATTCTAGGTCATTCCAGGTAGTTTTGCCTATAGCTCTTTGCTAAGTGCAAGCACTGTACACTTTTGGGGGGAATTCTAGGACATTCCAGGCCAATTAGCTGATAGCTCTGTGCTCAGTGCAAGCACTGTACACTGTGGGTGTAGGAATTCTAGGACATTTCTGGCACACTTGCCGATAGGTATTTGCTATGTGCAAGCCCTGTACACTGTCGGGCGGGGAATTCTAGGATATTCCAGGCAGATTTGCCGATAGCTCTGTGCTCAGTGCAAGCACTGTACACCGTGGGGGGGAATTCTATGATATTCCAGGCAGATTTGCCGATAGCTCTTTGTTAAGTGCAAGCACTGTACAACGTGGGTGGGGGGGATTTCTATGATATTCCAGGCAGATTTGCTGATAGCTCTGTGCTCAGTGCAAGCACCGTACACTTTTGGGGTAGGAATTCTAGGACATTTCAGGCAGATTTGCCGATAGGTATTTGCTAAGTGCAAGCACTGTACACTGTGGGGTGAATTCTAGGATATTCCAGGCAGATTTGCCGATAGCTCTGTGCTCAGTGCAAGCACTGTACACTTTCAAGGGGGGAAATCTAGGACATTCCAGGCAGATTTGCCGATTGCTCTTTCCTAAGTGCAAGCACTGTACACTGTGGGAGTAGGAAATCTAGGACATTTTTGGCACTCTTGCCAATAGTTATTTGCTAAGTCCAAGCACTGTACACTGTCCAGCGGGGAATTCTAGGATATTCCAGGCAGATTTGACGATAGCTCTGTGCTCAGTGCAAGCACTGTACACTTTGGGGGGGGGGATCTAGGACATTCGAGGCAGATTTGCCTATATTTCTGTGCTCAGTCGTAGCACTGTGCACTGTAGTGGGGGGAATTCTAGGACTTCCAGGCCGATTAGTTGATAGCTCTGATTTCAGTGCAAGCACTGTACACTTTGGGTGGGGGGAAATCTTGGACATTCCAGGCAGATTTGCTGATAGGTCTGTGCTCAGTGCAAGCTCTGTACACTGTGGGGGGGAATTCTAGGATATTCCAGGCAGATTTGCGATAGATCTGTGCTCAGTGCAAGCTGTGTACACTGTGGGGGTAGGAATTCTAGGACATTCCATGCAGATTTGCCGATAGCTCTTTGCTAAGTGCAAGCACTGTACACTGTGGGGGTGGGGAATTCTAGGATATTCTAGGCAGATTTGCTGATAGCTCTGTGCTCAGTGCAAGCATTGTACACTTTGGGGGGGGGAATCTAGGACATTCCAGGCAGATTTGCCTATATTTCTGTGCTCAGTGTAAGCACTGTGCACTGAAGGGTGGGGAATTCTAGGACATTCCAGGCAGATTTGCCGATTGCTCTGTGTACAGTGCATGCACTGTACTCTGTGTGGAGGGAGATTCTAGGACATTCCAGGCAGATTTGCCGATAGCTCTGTGCTCAGTGGAAGCACTGTACACTTTCAGGGGGGGAATCTAGGACATTCCCGGCAGATTTGCTGATTGCTCTTTGCTAAGTGCAAGCACTGTACACTGTGTGGGTAGGAATTCTAGGACATTTCAGGCTTATTTGCCGATAGGTATTTGCTAAGTGCAAGCACTACACTGTCAGGGGGGGGCGAATTCTAGGATATTCCAGGCAGATTTGCCGATAGCTCTGTGCTCAGTGCAAGCACTGTACACTTTGGGGGTGGGAATCTAGGACATTCGAGGCTGATTTGCCTATATTTCTGTGCTCAGTCTAAGCACTGTGCTCTAAGGTGGGGAATTCTAGGACATTTCAGGTAGATTTCCCGATTGCTCTGTGTACAGTGCAAGCACAGCACACTGTGTGGAGGGGGATTCTAGGACATTCCAGGCAGATTAACTGTTAGCTCTGTGCTCAGTGGAAGCACTGTACACTGTGGGGCGGGGAGGAATTCTAAGACATTCCAGGCAGATTTGCTGATATTTCTGTTCTCAGTCGAAGCACTGTGCACTGTAGGGGGTAATTCTAGGACATTCCAGGCAGATTTGCTGATAGCTCTGTGCTCAGTGCAAGCACTTTACAATGTGGGTGGGTAATCTAGAACATTCCAGGCAGATTTGCCGATATTTCTGTGCTCAGTTGAAGCACTGTGCACTATAGTGGGGGGAATTCTTGGACATTCCATGCAGATTAGCTGATAGCTCTGTGCTCAGTGCAAGCACTGTACTCTTTGAAGGGGGGAAATCTAGGACATTCCAGTCAGATTTGCCAATATTTCTGTGCTCAGTCGAAGCTCTGTGCACTGTAGGGGGAGAATTCTAGGACATTCCAGGCAGATTTGCCGATAGCTTTGTGCTCAGTGCTAGCACTGTACACTGTGGGGGGGGAATTCTAGGACATTGCAGGCAGATTTGCCGATAGCTCTGTGCTTAGTGCTAGCACTGTACACTGTGACCGTAGGTCTCCATTTCCCACTCGCCCTGTCCTGGGAAGCCTGGAACTGGGTGTGGTGGTTTTCCTGCTGGGGGAAGCACACAGAAGAATTTTTCCACGACATCCTCACCCCGAGTCACTGCATCTAGAGGGCTGCCCGCTATCTGCCAGCTTCATGGCCTGTGAGAGGAGAGCGTTGGCAGCCCTGCACCCCATAATTGCTGCCTCTCTTCTCCCACACTCAATCCTTGGCTTTTTCTGCTTGGCCTGAGTCCTCAGAGCTTCCCTATGTGGGTGCCCCCTGACCACCCCTCCCCACAGTCTGCGCCATGCCGCTGGGCATGGAGACGGGCGCCATCTCCGACGCACAGATCTCCGCCTCCTCCATGCAACTGGGCTTCCTGGGGCTGCAGCGCTGGGCCCCGGAGCTGGCCCGTCTGCACCGCACGGGCGTCATCAACGCCTGGACCGCCAGCAACTATGACAGGAACCCCTGGATCCAGGTCTGGCCATGTGGGTGTGGTCTGAGCTGCCCTTGGGGCTGCCAGGAGGAGGGGCCATCATGGACCTCCAGGGAGAGGGAGCAGACTCCCACGGGGGGGTTTCTATAGGCCATCTTGGGGGCAGGGTTAGGGGGACAGCACGCTGGACAGTGCCTTCCCTGAGCTCTGGGTGAAGAGCCCACAGGAGAGGCTCATGAGAACAGCCCGTCTGTCTGTCCTGCTGGGGTGGGTGGCCCAGGGACAAGGCCACCAAGCTCCCCACTGCCCGGGTCCAGGTGAACCTGCTGAGGAAAATTCGGGTAACAGGTGTGGTGACACAGGGCGCCAGCCGTGCGGGCAGCGCCGAGTACCTCAAGTCCTTCAAGGTGGCCTACAGCCAGGATGGACGTCAGTTCCAGTTCATCAAGAACCCGGAGGGCACGACAGACAAGGTGAGGTTGCTGGGTGGGGGTGGGGGGCTAAGAAGGGCTGCAGTTGCATCCCCAGGCCCTCAGTGATGTTGGAGGGTCCCTGAGGGTGAGGAGGGTTCTGGGGTGATAGACCACAAGCTGGGTCTTCATGCCCCCCCTCCTGTGGGTCAAAGCATAGCCCCACCTACTAGCTGAGACCAGCCAGGCTCAGATGGGTTCAGTGGTGGTGGAGGGAGGCTTCGGTGCTGGAGCTGGGCTGTGTTCCTGGCCTGCAGTGCTGCCACACTGAGCTCTGCTCAAGGCTGCCACTGCCGAGATAGGCTGTGTCGGGTACCTGTGTCTGGATAAGCTGTTCTTCTCCAGCGTCCGAGGAAGGGAGTGCCTTTCCTAGTTACACACAAGCACTCTAGTGATTGCAGGTGGTCCAGTGTGACACAAGGGTTTAGACTTAGGCCCCAGAATTCCAGGGAGCATGTGAGAGCAAACTCTGCATTCAGGGTGGTCCACTTAGACTCACTGTGTGTCCCCCCCCCCAGATATTTTGGGGTAATATGGACAACAATGGTCTGAAGGTCAACCTGTTTGACTCCCCACTGGAGGTGCAGTACGTGAGGCTGGTGCCCATCATCTGCCACCGGGGCTGCACCCTGCGCTTTGAGCTTCTGGGCTGCAAGCTGACTGGTGAGGGGGTACTGGGGAGGGGGTCAGAGGATGGTGTTGGGAGGTGGCCTTTCCCCTTCTGTTCTCATCTGGGCTCAGGAGCTGGTATCAGGACCCGGGACCTGGGTACCTGTTCACTGCCTGCCTAGTCTTGGCATTCTGACTGGCAGATAAGAACAAAAGGTTTAAAGTGTTTCCCTTCTTCTGATGGTCCCTTGAGCTTCTGGAGTTTGCCGCTCTATTTCTAGATGTGCAATGTCCGTGTTGACTTGGCAGGAAGTCCTTTCTTTCTTTTTTTTTTCTTTTTTGTTTGTTTTGTTTTCTAATGTTTCCAGGGCCTGGGTCTTACATGCTTTATGCAATTTGATGAGTAGAGGATGCCATACATGAGTGAATGAATGAATGAATGAATGAATGAGTTAGAGGAAAGTGAGGCTCACATAAACTATTTCTCAAGTGCAGCCACTAGATCTTAAAACCTGGTATTGATATTTGTGTTCTTAAAAAAATTCGGTGGGGGGTGGTAGTGCAGCAGGTTAAGCACACATGGCGCGAAGCTCAAGGACCAGCATAAGGATCCTGGTTCGAGCCCCCAGCTCCCCACCTACAAGGGGCTCACTTCAAAAGCAGTGAAGTAGGTCTGCAGGTGTCTGTCTTTCTCTCTCCCCCTCTCTGTCTTCCCCTCCTCTCTCCATTTCTCTCTGTCCTATCCAATAACAACAGTGGTAACAACAATAATTATAACAACAACAATATACAGCAAGGGCAACAAAAGGGAAAAAATGGCCTCTAGGAGCAGTCAATTTGTGGTGCAGGCACTGAGCCCCCGCAATAACCCTGGAGGCAAAAAAAAAGCGTGTGTGTGTGTGTGTGTGTGTGTCTATGAGAAGAAGGAGAGAGATAGAGAGACAAAGGGGGAGAGAGAGAGAGAGAGCAAAGGACCAGTGCACCAACCAACTCTGGCATATGTGGTGCTGGGGGCTGAATCTGGGCCTCATGCAAGTCCTGTCCTCCTTCTTCTTTTTCTAGCGTTTGCCCTTCTTCCATAGCCAGTCAACAGCGTCAGGTTGAAAGCTGTCAGGAGCTGCTTGTTGCTGGCTTTGAAAGTGACTGGGATCCATGTGGATTCAGTTGGCTAGGAAGGATCGTCAGTTTCCCCAATGCATGGGGACTCACTGGATGCACCACGAGAAGGTCGATCCAATTACTGAGATCTTCCCTCCACTCCCGGATTGTGTTTAGACACCCCCATCCAGTGTTTTCCCTCCAATTCCTATATATAATCTGCATTCCATAGACACACAGAGGGATTCTAGGGCCCTCAAGGGCCTTTCCTTATGGTCCCTGGTCACATTCTGTCACCATCCAAAGTCTTCAGGGCGTGTGGGGAGGCTGGGACCCCAGATGTGGGTGATGGCACTCTTGCTGGCAGGATGCGCGGAACCGCTGGGCATGAAGGACAACACCATCCCAGACAAGCAGATCACAGCTTCCAGCATCTACAGGACATGGGGCCTGAACGCCTTCAGCTGGTACCCATTCTACGCACGGCTGGACAGGCAGGGCCAGTTCAATGCCTGGGCTGCCCAGAGCAACTCGGCCTCTGAGTGGCTACAGGTGTGTCTCAACTCTCCTGGGATGCGGTGTGTCAGGAAGGTTCTGGAAGTTTCTAGACAGTCCCAGAAAGTGCTGGTGACCCTGGGCAGCTGGCTAGTGCTGCTGATCTTTGACCACTTAGGCTTCTACTCCCCAAGAAAGAATTTCTGAAAAGCCTTGTTTTTCTTCCATTTTGCTTATTCTGTCTCCTCTGTGCCTCCAACTCCAGCAGGAGGTGAGGAGCATCAGTGCCAGAGGGAGATGTGTGTGTGTGTGTGTGTGTGTGTTTGTGTGTGTGTGTCTGTGTGTGTGCGCGCACGCAGGGTAGAGTCATCTCCACTGGCCACCACAGAGGAAAGACTGAGGCCCAAGGACAATGGGGCAGGAAGGGAGGGCACAGATTCCCTGGAATCCAGAAACCCACAAATTGGGGAAACCAGAGCATCACTTCTCTATAGGTGAGACTCACCTGCCAGTTGGCAGAGATCTGGGCTTGCCACCTGGATTTGGGGTCTGTGGTCCCAGGTAGCTGGCTGGCTCCCCAGTATGGTCAGGCCAGACTTCAGGCTGTGGAGCCAGTTTCTGGAGGACGCAGTGCCTCAGCACTCAGGAGTCAGGACTAGGAAGGCCCCGAGGGGACTTGGAGAGCAGCTCACCATCCCCACCCTACCTTGGGCGGTAGTCTTTCCTATACTCATTTCCTGCTCTGATGCCCTGGCTCTGAAGTCCCAGCCTGGCTGCAGTGCCTGACAAAGTAGGTGGCCTCTCACCACCAGGAGACCCAGGGCCTGGTGCATGGGTGACACTGGAGTAGTGCTTTGTCTGGCCAACTTTCTAGTCTTTATTTCGTGTACAGACGGACAAAGGTTGAGACACCGTGGCCCTGCTCTACCATTCACTGAATGCCCCTTGTGCCATCCAGGGTATTCCCACGTAATGTTGGGGTTCAACCTATGGCTCCACCCACAGACAAGGCATGCACTCTACTCACTGAGCCATCTCCTGGCCCATAGGTTGGCATTACTTTGCCCATTTTCCAGAGGAGGAAGTTAAGGTTTTGCTAAAGTACTAAGGACCCCATGCTGCCTCCCACCAGCTAAGCAAAGGCTGACTTCCCCACAGATCGACCTGGCCTCCCAGAGGAAGGTGACGGGCATCATCACCCAGGGAGCCCGTGACTTTGGCCACATCCAGTATGTGGCCACCTACAAGGTGGCCCACAGTGACAACGGCCTGAACTGGACGGAGTACCGGGAACCTGGAGCCCTCGAGAGCAAGGTGGGACCAGGTTACTATGGGACTCTGGAAAGGAGTGGGTTAGAGCCTGCCTGGCCATCTGGCAGAAGAGGGGCTGACTAGGGGGCCCTCATGACACCCCTCTGCCCCCAGATCTTCCAAGGGAACTTGGACAACAACTCCCACAAGAAGAATGTGTTTGAGTGGCCTTTCCTTGCCCGCTTTGTGCGCATCCTGCCCGTGGCCTGGCACAACCGAATCACCCTGCGCGTGGAGCTGCTGGGCTGCTAGCCGGGGCCCAGCCAGTAGAAGCGGGGTGCCCCCTCCCTGCCCCTCCTGGCTGGCAGTGGGCCTGCTGCCTCCACCTCCACACTGACCTGTGATTGTCTGAGCTGGGGGGAGGGCCTCCAGCCCCTCTCCCTTCCCCCTCCTCCCCCTCCTTCCAAGACCCTCCCCCCAGCCCTCCCTCTACTCCCCACCTGAGATGACAGGAACATGTGGGATGTGGAGGACACTTCTCCAGATCCCCTGGCTACCACCTGCCCCTTCCCCCAGTCTCTCCCACCCTACAGACCCAGGCAGGAAGCTGCCACTCTTATCTCTACTTCCCTGTCTTCCTGGAGACTCTCCTGGCCTGGGATTCCTGACAGAGACTGAAGTTGGGGGTGGGGGTGGGGTCTGTGTGGGGACAGGGGGTGGGCCTGGGCGCCCTCTGTGCTGGCTCTTCACCCCAGAGTCCACGGCAGCTTCAAATATATTTATGTCACCTCTGGACGCTGCCCTGCCTGCTCACTGTGCACCTACCCACTGTGGACATGGACTTTGGCCCAGGGGACTGTGACCCACACTGCTCCTTCCCTCCCCTCCCCCTCTGCCTGCCAATCTAGGAGGGCTCACAGCAGGCTGGAGGGCAGAGCAGTTAACCTGGGGCCCCCACTTCCAGTTGGCTTCCCCCTCCAAACTCCCTCCCCCCACAACTCTGGGGCGGAGTCACCAGGGGCCTGGGGGAGGGGTAGCAGTGGGGGATAGTCACCCAGTGCTCAGGCTGCTGTTCCCCCTTTGAGTGACTTCATCTTGTGCACTGGAAAAAGGATGGAGTTCCAGGGGGCTCCAGGGGCTCCAGGATGTGGAGGGAGGGCTGAGGTGGAGGGTGTCCAGAGACCACTGGCTGTCAGCCCTGTGCAGTGCGTGCAGGTCAGCGTCCCTTGCTGATGTGGGTGAAGGGGGGTGCTGGCATACAGGAGGGTCTCAGTAGCTGAAAAAGGCACTGGTGAAACCACCCTCCACTGGCAGTCTTTGGCCACAGATGAATTTTCCAGAACATAACGCTGGGAGCCTAGGGCCCCTGGGCAGCAGGAAAAAGGAGTGTGTGTGTGTGTGTGTGTGTGTGTGTGTGTGTGTGTGTCCCCTGAGTGGCTTGCTTCCTCCTGCCAGCTCTCCAGGCCTGGCTTCTTGTCTGGGCAGAACCAGGTGCAGTTTCCACGTGCATGGGATGTGCTCCCCACCCCTGGGTCTGGCTTCAGGGCTCCCTGGTAGCCCATTTTTCTACCTTATCCTGTCCTGGCCTTTCCTGGGGACTGGCGAAGGGTGTTCTGAGTCCTCAATGCCAGGTTCAACCTTGCCATCACCGGAATCAGGCCTGCAAAATAAAGACTACTGCTGGCTGCCCCCCTGCTGCTGTTCATGGTACTGAGTTTCTAAAATTATTAAAACAAACAACAACAAAAAGACTTGGTGTGGCCTGGCAGCTGGCACAGTGGTTAAAATATTGGACTTAAAAGGATAGAGTCTTGAGTTTGATCCCTGGCGTTTCATGTGCTGATTCTCTGTATCTATTCCCTTCTCTTTCACATAAGCCCATTTTTAAAAGAGTCACCTTCAAAAATGAATAGATAAATATTACAAAAATAAAAATAAAAAAGAAGCCCTCCCTTGATCTTCTGTCAGATCCAGGTGCCCAGCCTGCCATGCATTTTCTTCCAGGGAGTGTTTCTTATGCCAGGTACACAGCAGCACAATGGAGGCAGGGCTGTTAAAATAATTGATTCCCAGTTTCTACCCTAAAGATTCTCATCTACTGACCTTGGAATGGGACCTGGTCAGCTGTGTTTTTAGAAATCCTCCCATGTGACACTGCCGCCCAGCCAGGGTGTGCAGCCTCACGCCACAGCTGGTATTGGAAATGCTCACTGCATGCCTCAGCGGTGGAAGGGCCTTCGCTGGGAGCGGGTCCCAAGGGGCCTCTTCTGCAGCCTCGGGGCATTCAGCCCTGCTCTCGGCCCTCCACATCCATCTGCACTGGGTCTCTGAAGATGCTGCTTCTCTCCTCTGGAGATGAACTGCACACGACTCAATGCCACCCTTTAGAAATAGACGGCCCGGTCGGTCGTTTCTCAGCATTCTCACCAAGCTGTGCAGCCACCACCTCCATCTAATCTCCATCGCCATCACCCCAGAAGAGACCTGGTGTCCCCCACCCTCCCTGCAGCCCAGCCCCTGCAGCCACTCAGCTGCTGTCTGTCTCTGGAGGTTTGTCTACTCTGGACAGGGTCCCTGGGGTGCAGCCACGCAGTGTGCAGACACAGGAGTGACTCCTCTGGCTGAGGGCCCTGTCTGGAGGCTGCTCCTTGCTGCGGCAGCAAGAGGTTCACCCCTCTTTGTGGCTGGGTGGCGGTGCCTGTGATAGTGCCCCTGGCTCACGCACTCCGCAGCTGATGGGCATCTGGGAAGCTTCCAGTTGTTGGCTATTAATAATGCTGCTCTGCACACTCATGTTTGTGTATGAGCATCTGTTCTCAGGTGCCCCTGGGTGAGTCACTCAGCGTAGAATTGCTGGGTCATATGGTAACTCTATGCTTAACTTTATGAGGACTGCCAAGCTGTTTCCCCCAATGGCCACACCATTAGAAATGTCTATATTCCCACCAGCAATGTGTGAGAGTTCCGACGTCTTAATACTTATTCCCTTTTGTTGTCCTTGTAGTTATTATTGTTGTCGTTGTTGGATAGGACAGAGAGAAATGGAGAAAGGAGGGGAAGACAGAGAAGAGGAGAGAAAGACAGACACCTGCAGACCTGTTTCACCGCTTGTGAAGCGACTCCCCTGCAGGTGGGGAGCCGGGGCTCGAACCAGGAACCTTATAGGTCCTTGCACTTTGTGCCACGTGCCCTTAACCTGCTGCGCTACCGCCCGACTCCCGAGTTCCAGTTTCTTTAATCCAGAGCACTGCTTGGCTCGTTTACAGGAGACTGGGGATTGAACCTGGGACCTCAGCCTCAGACATGAAGGCAATTTGCAGAACCATTTGTCTCACCAGTTTGAGGGTCTCAATTTATTTATTTATTAAAGATTTTATTTATTTTATTAATGAGAAAGATAGGAGAGAGAGATAGAGGCAGACATCACTCTGGTACATATGCTGCCAGGGATTAAACTCAGGACCTCTGGGTCCCAATTTCTTGATGTAATCACATTTGTTATTTTCTTCCTTTCTTCCTTTCTTTTTTTGAAATTACATCATCCTAGTGGGTGTGTGCAGTGGCATCTCATGCGGTCTTGGTCTTGATTTCCATTTCCCAGATGATTCCTGATGTTGGACATCTTTTCCTGAGCTCAAGGGTCATCTATACTTCTTTACTGGAGAAGTGTCTATTCAAACAAATTCTTTTGCCCATTTCAAATTGGGTTTCCATTTGTTGTTGTGTTAGGAGCTATCAATGTATCTGGGGCACTAGACTCTCACCAGACAAGTGATTTACAAACATTGCCTCCCCTTTTGTGGATTGTCTTTTTACCTTTTGGATGGTCCTTTTGAAGTATAAGAATTTCAATTTCGATGCAGCACATTTCATCCATTTATCTCCTTTGGTTGTTTCTGTTTTAGGGGTCCATGTTTTCTTTGGGTTGGTTGTTTCTCAGGGATCTTATCTGCAAAACCACTGCCTAATCTAAGGTCATGATGATTTATACCTGTTCTTTTTTTTTTTTTTTTTTTTTTGCCCCCAAGGTTATCGCTAGGGCTCTACGAATGCTTGCACTTGCTTGCACTATGAATCCACTGCTCCTAGTGGCCATTTTTCTTTTAAAAAATATTTTATTTATTTATTTATTTTACCAGAGCACTACTCAGCTCTAGCTTATGGTGGTGTAGGGGATTGAACCTGGGACTTTGGAGTCTCAGACATGAGAGTCTCTTTGCAAAACCATTATACTATCTACCCTTCACTATTTAATTTTTGTATTACAGAATTATATGTTAACAGGGGTTTGAATCCACACCATTCCCACCACCAGAGTTCTGAATCTTAGTCTCCCCACTGCAATCCACCACAGTTCCCCTAAAGTTGTAGACATGGGCCAACCATCTTCTCTACAACTATCTGTCCATGTTTATACATAGCTGCCCCTTCTTTTCATGATTCAATCCTCTCTTCCCCTCTAAGCCAGGCATAACATCGTAGCTACCTCCATATGTCCCTCTCCTTTTCCTTCTTTTTCTCTGGGTGCTGATGGAGCTGGAGTGCAGAGCCCTCTTATTTTCATCCTATCACTTCTCCCCCACTGGGAGTGTGGATCAAGGATGTTTATGGGGAGCTGAAGGTGGGAGTTCTGGCTTCTGTAGCTGCTTCTCTACTGAGCATGGGCGTTGACAGGCCGATCCACACCCCCAGCCTGTTTCTATCTTTCCCTAGTGGACCAGAGCTCTGGAGATGCGAGGGTCATGTAGGGTGGCATGACCTAAGTTGAGACAAGATGGTTAATGAATAGGAACCAAAAAGTAGGACCAGAGGAGATGAGATTCGTGATTTTAGGGTAGAAGAAAGCTAGGAGAACCATTTTAGGCATGTTCCCGGGGGCATACAACTATAGTAGTTTTGCTTGAGTTTGGTATTTATTTATTTATTTATTTATTTATTATTGGATAGAGACAGAAACTGAGAAAGGGAGAAATAGAGAGGGAGAGAGACAGCTGCAGACCTGCTTCACTTGTGAAGATTTTTCCCTGCAGGTGGGGACCAGGGGCTTGAAACCAAGTCCTTGTGAACTGTAATATATGCACTTAACCAGGTGTGCCACCGCCTGAACCGCCATTTTTTCCATTGTTGTTGTTACTGTTGTTGCTGCTGCTGCTGTTGGGTAGGACAGAGAAATTGAGAGAGATGGGGAAGACTGAGAGGGAGAGAGAGAGACACCTACAGTCCTGCGCCACTCTTCTGAAGTGGCCCCCCTGGGGGTGGGAAGCCAGGGGCTCAAACCAGGTTCCTTGAGCAGGTCCTTGTACTCTGCACTATGTGAGCTTAAACTGGTGTGCTACAGTCTGGCCCCCTGCCTGCTTTCTTCTAAGAGTTCTATGGCTTTAGCTCTTGCATGTAGGACTTGAATCTGTTTTGATTTAATTTTGAATAAAGTTTGAGACGGAGATTGCAACCTCATTTTGTGACTACCCAGTTCTAGTGTCATTTGTTATAAGATTTTTTTTCCATTGAATTGTCTTTCCATTCTTATTGAAAATCAGTTGATTGGGTGGGGGTAGATAGCATGATTATGCAAAGAGACTCTTATGCCCGAGGTTCCAAACGCCTAGGTTCAATCTCCATACCACCATAAGCCAGAACTGAGCAGTGCTCTGGACACACATACACAAAAAAATTGATCGTGATGTGTGGACTTATTTCTGAACTCTCAATTCTATTCTGGTAATCTGCATATCTGTCTTTATGCTGTACACCCATCTGCATTCCTGTGAAATTTGGAGTGTCTAGAAATTTGTCATCTCTTACTCCTATTTTGACTATTCTGTTTTTCTTCCTTTCCAGTATAAATTCTTCGGCTATTCAGTTTTTATAAAACAAAACAAACAAACTCCAAACCAACCAAACAAACAAAAAAGCAAACAAGCCAGGAGATCTGATAGGGGTGCACTGAAATGACATGAGTTTGGGGGGTTATGGCTATCTTAACTAACTATATTCCTCAGCTTGTGAACAGGAGATGTCTGTCCGTCTAAGCCATCGCTATCCCAATTACTTTTGGTAGTGTTTCATGTATAAGTATGGCACTCCTTTTAAATATATGCCTACGTATTTAATTCTTCAATTTTGTATGTTTGTTTATTTCATTAGCGATAGAAAGAGGCAGAGCATAGGAAGAGAGACATAACAGCTCTCTCGGCATATGCGATGTCTGAGACTGAATTCAGTCTTCCCCATGCTTCGAAGTCCAGAACTATCACTATGCCACTTCCAGGCCACTCTCATCTATTTATTCTTTTAAAAATGTAACTTTGGGGGAGCTGTTATCAGGGTCTCACTGCTCTGAGCCAACTTTTTCAGGTAGAAAGAAGAAGAGACAGGGAAAGAGGGACAGATACTAAAGTGCTGAAGCTTCTTCTCTCAGTGTGGTGAGTGTTGGTCTCAAACCA
Organism: Erinaceus europaeus; assembly: GCF_950295315.1. Lineage (NCBI taxonomy): Eukaryota > Metazoa > Chordata > Mammalia > Eulipotyphla > Erinaceidae > Erinaceus > Erinaceus europaeus. The sequence continues at coordinate 55,289,301 of NC_080181.1, read as the reverse complement.
AAACTGAGCACAACAAAGCAGGCACCCTCCCTGTTGATCTATCTTGCCAGATGTTGTTTTCGATGGGCTGGCTTCACGGGCGGTTAACAGACGACCAGGGACTCATGGTTGAGCTGTAGGCAGTATCTCTTTATTCATGCAGGATGCAGCACAATCTAAGCCGAGCTAAGCTAAACTAAAAACTACAATCTTGTCCTTATAAATATACTAGCCCAGTAGGGTGGGAACAGGATGCGAAGCAGAGAGGGTGGAGAGAAAAGTGACTGGTGAAAATCAGGGTATGACAAGGAGAGGGGGCGGAGCAGGCAAGAATTCTACCACTGAACCACCAATGCCCTGGAGGGAGGATGGTGCTTGTTAACAGCGTTTATGTAAATAGAATGAAGTGGTTATGTGAATAGAATAGTGTTAAGCAGGGGGGATTAAACTAATGAAACAGAAGGGGGTTTTAGAAGCTTACCAACAGCCAGACGTGTACTTTTTTCAATATTTATTTATAGATTTTCCCTTTTGTTGCCCTTGTTTTTATTGTTTTTGCAGTTATTACTGTTGTTGTTATTGATGTCGTCATTGTTGGATAGGATAGAGAGAAATGGAGAGAGGAGAGGAAGACAGAGAGGGGGAGAGAAAGACAGACACCTGCAGACCTGCTTCACCACCTGTGAAGCAGCTCCCCTGCAGGTGGAGAGCCAGAGGCTCGAACTCTGGATCCTGACTCCAGTCCTTGCGCTTCGTGCCATGTACGCTTAACGTGCTGTGCTACCACCCCGACTCCCAGACGTGTACTTTTTAAAGTAAGGAAAAATTCATTAACAACCACTGTACACTTAGACTGTTCATTTGGAGAAAAAAGTGATTTACTCGTTGTGCAGCCATGAACTGAACTTGAAGGAGTCTTCAGGCAGTTGCCTGATGGTTTCTGCTTCTACTTTTGCCTTTGAGAAGAAGCTCCAGTCTGGTGGTTGGGTAACTTTGCCTTGCCCTGTTTAGCCCTTCATCATCAAGTATGATATTAGGCTGGGGTTTTGTAGAAACCAGGTGAGAGGGACTGCCCCTTTACTCTGATGAAAGGAGAGCTACTTTTCCTGTGACTGTGGAATGGTTCTTCCTGAACACTGGGAGGGCCTTCTGCTCTAGCTGTCTCCTTTCCCTTTCTTGTTTTCGCTCTCTCTCTCTCTCTCTCTCTCTCTCTCTCCCTCCCTCCCTCTCTCCCTTTCTTCCTTTCTCTTTTCTAGTGTGACTGACTATAAGACTATTACCAAGTTATTTATTTGCAATACCTGCACAGGATAGGCATATGTGAGAAATCACAGTGACCAGACCAGCAGTTCTGCTCTGTACCCCCAGCCCCCCACCCTTGGCCTGCTTCCCACCCCCTGGCAGATGCGGGCTCACTCCCTTGGCTTTTGTATGAAGCTGCTTTCCTGCTTCAAGGCCAGAGGTCAACACTGCCTCAGTGACCGGATGCCAGCATATCTTAAACTATTTTCCATCTGGCCCGTTACCAGAGAAGCCCGCACATTCCTGTTATAGGCCCTAGACTCTTTCTTTTTTCTCTTTTAATTTTTATTTATTTATGTTAAGCACTGTTCAGCTCTGGCTTATGGTGGTGCGGGGGATTGAACCTGACACTTCAAAGCCTCAGGCATGTTTGCATAACCATTATGCTATCTACCCTCCGCCTGCCCTCGACTATTTCATAGGGCGCTGCTCTCTGTGTCCATGCCATTTCACACCGTTGCTTTGAGCCTTCCTGGAGTGAATTCCCACGAGTGGAGTGGCCAGGTCTGATGGTGGCAGCATGTGTCATTTTGACTGGTGTCCCAAAGTATCTGTCTGTCTGAAGCTCCAGAAATTTACACTGGGCGTCAGGGTGCAGGCTGGGGCCTGTTGAAACCTTCCTGCTTGCCAATCATATATGTGAAAATTGCTATTCGCCATAATTTTACTTTGCATTATTTTTCTTAGTAGGAATAAGACCTGCATCTTTAGTTTAAAATGCAAAACGACTTCCAACGCTCAGCAACTTGTTGGAGCTCCCACTCAGGCCAGTTGACCCAGGACCCAAGACCAGATCGCGGGCGCGGGCTGCAGGGCGTGGCCTGAGCGGGAGGTGCGCACCCAGATTCCCCCCCCCCCACCACGAGCTCCGGGGCTCCACCCCCGGGGCGGGGTGGGGCGGGACGGGGCCGACCCAGGGGGGGGTCCAGCGGGCGGAGCGTAGCCTCGAGATTTATTCTGGTCCCGCAGCCGGAGCGAGCATCCTGGGATTGCGGCCCCGCGCCCAGCACCCGATTCCCGACCATGCCTGGCCCCTTGCTGCCCGCGCTCGGCGCCCTGCTCTTCGCCTCTGGCCTCCTGGCCTCCTCGGGTGAGTCCCCGCGACGGCCGGCCCTCCCCCCTCCTCCCGGGCCGCTCGGAAATTCGGCGGCGCCCTCCCTCCTTCCCTCCTTCCACACTATTTACAAACCGGGGCCCGCTCCCTGCTGCACCCCTGTCCAGGGGGAAGGCCCTGCGCCGCCTCCCGGTGCCCCGCAGCCCCGAGGCTGGGGTGAGCTGGCCCTGGACACTGGGTGACACTTTAGCCGGTGCCCCCTGCCCCCAGCCCCACCGCCCCGGTGGCTTACATTCTGCAGCGGCCGGGCCTCGCTCTTCCTATCTGTGAATGAGGCTCGTGCGCTCTGCGCCGCCAAGTTCAGGGGTGCAGAGGCTCGGGCGATGCCCTCCGCCGCCCTGGCCACTCTGCTCCGGGTCGATGGGACTTTTGCTGGTATGATAAGGGAGCTGGAGAGTGGGTTTCAAGAAAGAGGCTAGAATCAGGGGAGGGACTCATACAGAAGGCTCCTCCCGGCGAGGCCCATCCTCCATCCCAGCCCTGGCGCTGCTGGATCCACCCCCAGCCTGCTGGCCTGAGGCCTCCATGTGACCCGCCTGCCCAGCTCTGCACGTGGACCCGGAGGTCCCCTGCAGGGCCAGAAAGGGGGTGCACATTGAAGAATGTGACATGGCCAGGATTCTTCAGGCATCCCTGCTACCCACCCCCTTCCCACGGAAAGGACTTTACCAGGGTTGTGGTCACAGCTGAGCCATCCTGGGGACAGAATGAACCAGAGCTACACCGGAAGCCAGGAACCCACGCACTTGGGAGCCTCCTGGCCTCGCTAGGTGACTCTGAGAGCCCAGAAAAGTGCCTTTCCTCTCTGTGCTGGCAGCCTGAGCCCTGCTAAAGGACCCTGGAGACATGCCTCAGAGGATCAGGTCCCAGGGTCCCAGAGGTGGCCAGGAGAGGGAAGGGGATAGGATGGGGCACCTGTGCTCAGGTGAGTCCTTCTGAGCAGTTGGCAAGGGCCCACCTTTCAGTGTGCCCTGACCCCGTGTGTCTGGGCCAGTGTGCCCCAGAGCCTGGGGTGGGGGTGGATGCACTGGGAGAGGAGCCTGGGGCCCAGGCTGAGGCCCAGCAGCCTCTGTCAGTGCAGTGCTGGCCTTGGTCTGGGAGGGGATTGCACTGCTATTTAAAGCCAGTGACTAATAGCAGAGTGGGAGCGGCCTTAAGCACCCTTGGGGGCAGAGCTGAAGTGGAGTTCAGGGCTCTTGGGCTCATTAGCGGTGCTCTGCTGGGCTCAGAGCGGGGCACTGGGATTTCAGGAGGGCCCTCCAGCCTCCACAGCTGGATTGGGGTGTGGGCTGTGGGGCAGCCCCGCTGGGCTACTGAGGTCAGCTAGAGACCCATCCACCCCAGGGACTTCAGCTCACCAGCTTTGGGGGACAGGCAACAGGTGGACATAGCACATCTGTCCCCAGGGTCCCCAGCGGACTGTGATGGTCTCCCTAGCTCTCTCCCCGTCTAACTTCTACGGCATCATTTCTTCATCCTGGCCTCCCTGCTCCCCTTTTTTGCCAGACCCTCTCGTCCCCAGGTGGTGCTCTCTGGGTCCCTGCTGCTCCAGTCCCCCCATCCAGTGTCACTTCTGCACCCTGGGGCTTTCCTGGCTCCTGCTGCTGACTCTCCTGCACCTTCTCTTCCCCACTGACCTTCGAGCAGGGGATTCTGGTTCCTTTGTGGGATGGGGATAGGCGAGGGGGATGCTGAGGACCCCAGGCCACCAGAGGAGTGTGGACCTGTCCTGAGTCCTACCCTGAGAGGCCCCAGCCACTTTTCCAGCTGCCACTCACTGTCTTCTGACAGGTCCTGACCTGCAGGACTCAGCATTCCCCTAGAATGTTTCTTCCTTTTACCCCAGCTGAGTACACCCACTCCATTATTTCCTTATTTATTTTACCAGAGCACTACTCAGCTCTGGCTTACGGTGGTGCAAGGGATTGAAGCTGGGACCTCCGAGACTAAGGAATGGAAATATTTTTGTAAATATTACACTGTCTCTCCAGCCCTGCACTCCACTCTTTAGAGCCAGCTCATGTGTGCCCACTGCTAAACACTCAGTGCCCCACGATGGCCCCGGGGTGGGCTTGGCCAAGCCTTCTTGACTCTTCCTCACTCCTGACTTGTCTGCCTGCTTTGGGGGGCCATAGGAGGCCTAGGCTGCCGTCTCTTTCCCCATGATGGGTCTCACTTCCTACAAGACATTCCGGTCCCCCCAGGTCTTCACTGGGCTGCCTTTGCAGGTGACCTGTGTGACTCCAGCCAGTGTCTGAATGGAGGGACCTGCTTGCTGAGCCAGGACAATGACTCCTTCTACTGCCTCTGCCCCGAGGGCTTCGCCGGCCTCCTCTGCAATGAGACCGAGGAAGGTGCATGCCTGGTGCCTGCTGAGTCTGCCGGCTCGGCCCACGGTGTCACAGCCGCTGCTGGGCTGCAACCTCAGCCTTTTTCCTGTGTCACAGCCGCTGCTGGGCTGCAACCTCAGCCTTTTTCCTGTGCCCGCCAGCTTTGCCCTGGATCCTCCTGAGTCGCTTGGCTTGCCGGGTCCTCCCTTTATTCTCACAGATTAGCCTGCCCCTGACCTTCCTGGCTCCCAGCTCCAGCACACAGCTTGGGGGGTGGGGTGGCATTTGATGGGGGAGTTAGGGAGGCTGTGTGAGGGGGAAAGGAGATGGGGGACCAGGCTTGCTAAGAGTGGTTCCCATTGGCTGTCTGTGTCTCCCGATCACCTGCCCTCTTGCCTCTCTCCCCTTCAGGTCCCTGCGTCCCAAACCCCTGCCTCAATGACGCCGAGTGTGAGGTGATAGAAGACTCACACCGAGGGGACATATTCGCCCAGTACATCTGCACCTGCCCTCGGGGCTACACCGGCGTCCACTGTGAGAATGGTGAGTCTGGGAGGTGCCTCTCACTAAAGGAGGATTCTTTCTTGCCTGCTGCAGGTAGGGGCCGTGGGGGGTCACATCTTTCCTTAGGGACAGGCAGATGGGTGTCCCTGATTTCTGCTACCCTGAGGCTCCGTTCCTGTGGCCGATGTGGGTGTCTTGAAGTCTGCTGTTCCCTGAGCAGCAGCAGGAGGGTGGGCAGGGCAGACGCCATCTTTAGGTGCCGAGCAGGAGGGTAGGTCCAGTGTCAGAGCTCCTGGTGGAGGAGTGTGTGTGTCCCTGCAGACAGAGCCCGGCTGGGCCAGGTGGGCCCATAATGAAGGTGTGGTGCCAGGTAACTGTGGGTTTGCCTGCATCTCAGTTACCCACCCAGCCTCCTGCTCCTGCTGGGGTCTGCCCTGTGCCAGGGCCAGGAGGCAGAAGGCAGCTGCAAAGGCATGGGAATCTAACCGGAACTTAACCACCTCCTCCTGGTCTGTCATGTGATATGTTTTCCAGGAGGCCAGAAGGATCCCACAGGCTTACCTCAGTGGGCCTCCCTCCCACCTACTGGGCTACTGTCTTGGGCTGGATCCTGGGATGGAACCCAGAACCCAGTGCATGGAAGGCACACACTCTGGCCTGAACTCTGTTCCTTCCTCCTGTCCGCCCCTCTTTCTTTGCAGTCTGCGCCATGCCGCTGGGCATGGAGACGGGCGCCATCTCCGACGCACAGATCTCCGCCTCCTCCATGCACCTGGGCTTCCTGGGGCTGCAGCGCTGGGCCCCGGAGCTGGCCCGCCTGCACCGCACAGGCATCGTCAATGCCTGGACCGCCAGCAACTATGACAGGGACCCCTGGATCCAGGTCTGGCCATGTGGGTGTGGTCTGAGCTGCCCTTGGGGCTGCCAGGAGGAGGGGCCATCATGGACCTCCAGGGAGAGGGAGCAGACTCCCACGGGGGGTTTCTATAGGCCATCTTGGGGGCAGGGTGAGGGGGACAGCACGCTGGACAGTGCCTTCCCTGAGCTCTGGGTGAAGAGCCCACAGGAGAGGCTCATGAGAACAGCCCGTCTGTCTGTCTTGCTGGGGTGGGTGGCCCAGGGACAAGGCCACCAAGCTTCCCACTGCCCGGGTCCAGGTGAACCTGCTGAGGAAGATTCGGGTAACAGGTGTGGTGACACAGGGCGCCAGCCGTGCAGGCAGCGCCGAGTACCTCAAGTTCTTCAAGGTGGCCTACAGCCAGGATGGACGTCAGTTCCAGTTCATCAAGGACCCGGAGGGCACGACAGACAAGGTGAGGTTGCTGGGTGGGGGTGGGGGGCTAAGAAGGGCTGCAGTTGCATCCCCAGGCCCTCAGTGATGTTGGAGGGTCCCTGAGGGTGAGGAGGGTTCTGGGGTGATAGACCACAAGCTGGGTCTTCATGCCCCCCATGTGGGTCGAAGCATAGCCCCACCTACTAGCTGAGACCAGCCAGGCTCAGATGGGTTCAGTGGTGGTGGAGGGAGGCTTCGGTGCTGGAGCTGGGCTGCGTTCCTGGCCTGCAGTGGTGCCACACTGCGCTCTGCTCAAGGCTGCCACTGCCGAGATAGTCTGTGTCGGGCACCTGTGTCTGGATAAGCTGTTCTTCTCCAGTGTCCGAGGAAGGGAGTGCCTTTCCTAGTTACACACAAGCACTCTAAGATTACAAGTGACCTTGTGTGTCCAGTTCAGTTTCCCTGGACCCACTGTGCACCTCTTCCCCCTTAGATATTTAAGGGGAATGTGGACAACAATGGTCTGAAGGTCAACATATTTGACTCCCCACTGGAAGTGCAGTATGTGAGGCTGGTGCCCATCATCTGCCAATGGGGTTGCACCCTACGCTTTGAGCTCCTGGGCTGTGAGCTGAATGGTGAGTAGGGAGAAGGAAGGGGGTCAGGGGTCAGTGCTGGGAGGTGGCCTTTCGCCGTCTGTTTTCATCTGGGCTCAGGGAGTGGCTGCAAACCCCTGGATCTAGGCTCCTATTCACCATCTGCCCAGTCTTGGCATTCTGATTGGCAGCACTTGGGTGTTCTGCGTGGTTCCCTTTTCTCTTGGTTCTGGAGTATGTGACAGTGTTTCTGATGTGCAAGATTCTTGCTGGCTGGCTGGGAGCCCATCTGACTTGTCTGATGTTCCCAGGGCCTGGACCCAAGGTACTATGAAATTTGAAGACTGAATGAGGAAAGTGAGACTCTCGGGTGAACTATTTACTTAAGAGAGAAGGCAGGAGAAAGGAGGAGAGAGAGCGAGCCAGAGCATCACTGATGCTGTGCAGTGCTTGAGAGTCCAATGCTTTTACCCACAGTGACACCTCTAGGGCTACTTACTTATTTATTATTATTTTTTAATATTTATTTATTTATTCCCTTTTGTTGCTCTTGCTCTTTTATTGTTGTAGTCATTATTGATGTCGTTGTTGGTGGATAGGACAGAGAGAAATGGAGAGAGGAGGGGAAGACAGAGAAAGACAGACAGCTGCAGACCTGCTTCACGGCTTGTGAATCGACTCCCCTGCAGGTGGGGAGTGGAGGGAGGGCAGGGGGGAGGGGCTCGAACCAGGATCCTTATGCCAGTTCTTGCGCTTTGCGCCACCTGTGCTTAATCCGCTGCACTACAGCCCGACTCCCGCTCCTTACTTATTTTTATGAAAGATAGAGACACCATATTGAGTTTCGGCTCCAGCTTATGGTGGTGACTGGACTGAACCTGTGCCCGCAGGAATGCAAGTCCTGTGTTTTAGGCTTCTGAGATATCTCTCCAGCCCCTTCACGGGCACTTGGCTCCCGTCACTTAGTGCTTTCCCCGCCAACTCCTGTAGCCTGCATAAAGAGAAACATGGGGGTGTCTAGAGTCCGTGGCCTGGAGCTGGTGCTTCTTTGCTTCCCTCTCCAGAAAGATTCCCCACGGTTGGGGTGGTGGGCCAGAAAGAGAAGGATTTCTGCGGAGGCAGGTGCAACCTTTTCTTTTTGACTGTGTAATTGTGTACTGACAGAAGCAGTGTCACTCCAGCAGATGTAGTGCTTGTGACCTCACCCGTCTAAGTCCTGCAGTGTGACACTTTTTGCACTGCAACAAATTAACCCTTAACATAGGAAGGAAGGGAAAGAAAGAAGGAAGGAAAGAAAGAAAGAGAGAGATAGAGACGGAAAGAAAGAAAAGAGGAAGGAAGAGCAGGAAGTGAAGCTGCTTCCCTGAGTCCTGTGGCAGGTCTGAGTGTGAGCGCATGTCTGTGTGTGGGTGGAGTGAACTCTAGGCAGTCCTGGACATGCCCGCCCCGGGTTCCTCCTGGCCAGCAAACATGTGTCTGAGGTGAGTTGATGCTGTTATTGTTGCCGTTGTAGGATAGGACAGAGAGAAATGGAGAGAGGAGGGGAAGACAGAGAGGGGGAGAGAAAGACAGACACCTCCAGACCTGCTTCAGCTCCTGTGAAGCGACTCCCCTGCAGGTGGGGAGCCGGGAGCTTGAACCGGGATCCTTCAGCCAGTCCTTGTGCTTAGCACCACCTGCACTTAATCCCCGCCCCCCCCCTTTATTTTAAGTGTGTACTTAAATCCTGTACTTGGTCCCAGGCCACTGCCTTTTAGTCTTACCATTTAAGTTGGGGAGCACAAGGCCTTCCATTCATTACAGTGGGCCCTGAGGTAATTAGTAAAGAGCAGAGACAGAGCCAGGGCCCCACCCTGGCTCCCCTCACGTCCATGGGAGTGAGTCGTTACTATCTGAGGCCTTATGGTGGATAGAGTTGCAGACATGAGCCTACTAGAACTGTTCCATCTGAGACAAAGAAAGGGCAGAGGATCTGGAGGTGGAATGGGGGAGTATAGGACTAGCAAGTGTAAGGTCCAGAGTTCAATCCCCAGCACCACATATGCCAGAGTGATGATGTCTAACTTGGCCGATGTCTAACTTGGTTCACAGAGAATTGTCCTGGGATGGGAGCGACTATGTTTGTGTCCAGTTATCAGCCTCAGTGGTCCCATCTGGACAGTGGGGTTACTGATGCCTCCCGCACCAGGGTTTTCACTGGCAGACAGAATGATGAAAGTAACTCAGAGCCAGTGAGATGATAGGGATGTTCTTGGACCATGTGCCTTGGCTGTGGTGTGGATACCTGCTCCCTCCCTTACACCATGGGCCTGCCCCAGTGAGGTGCTCCAGGGGGGCCTTCTAGGAGGAAGAGTTTCCCAGAGGAGGGAGGCTTGGAGCTGCCGCATCTTGGTGCGGTAGCATGGAGGGGTGTAAAGGGCAAGTCAGCTTGGGAGTGGGAGCAGGGTGCTGATGGCCAGGTGAGGGAAGGTGTGAGGAGAGCTATGGGGCTGTTTGTGCAGGAGGATGTCAAGGGCTGGGCAGGACCACAGAACTGACACCTCAGGGAGGCTGGGACCTCAGATCTAGATGACAGCACTCCCCCAAACCCCTCACTGGCAGGATGTTCAGAACCACTGGGCATGAAAGACAACATTATCCTGGACAAGCAGATCACAGCCTCCAGCTTTTACAGGACATGGGGCCTGAACGCCTTCAGCTGGTACCCCTCCTATGCACGGCTGGACAGGCAGGGCAAGTTCAACGCCTGGACTGCCCAGAGCAACTCACCCTCTGAGTGGCTGCAGGTGGGTCTCACCTTCCTGGGATGCCAGTGGAAGGTTCTGGAGGGTTCTGGAATGTACTGGATGATTCTGGATGGTCCATTGGTACTATTGATCTTTAACCACCCAGGTTTCTGCTCTCTGAGAGGAAGTTTCTGAAAAGCCTTGTTTTCTTACCACTTTGCTCTTTTCTCTCTACCCACACTTTTCTTCTGACTTTCTTCTGATCTACAAGTCCAGATGGGACATGAGAGCCCCCAACAACAGGGGGAGCAAGTGTGTGTATGTGGTGAGTGTGTGTGTGTGTGTGTGTGTGTGTAGGGTAGAGTCACTTCTATGGGTCACTGCAGGGTGACAAGGCTGAATCCTGAGAATTGCATGGTGCGAGGGTGAGTCCACAGACTCCTTGGATTCCAGAAGACCACGGATTTGAGAAACCAGAATATTAATCCTTTTATATATGAAAACCCAACTGCTAGCTGGCAGAGAGCTCAGGTGGACACCTGGCTCTTGAGGCTGCCAGTCCTGGGCCAGTTGAATGGCCTGCCCTGCCAATCGGCCAACCTTCTTTTCTTCCATCCTCTCCTCTCCTTTCTCTCTTTCCTTTTCTTCTCTTCCGTCCTTTCCTTCCCCTCCCTCCTTGCCTCTCTCTCTCTCTTTCAAATGGAGCAAGTCAGAGGCTGAGACACCATGCTATCCCTTGGTGCACTAACACAGTGCTAGAACTCCAACCCATGGCTCCACGCACAGCCAAGAGATGCACTCTACCTGCTGTGTCATCTCCTGGCCTGTACATTGGCATGGTTTTGGCCCACTCTGTAGATGAGAGAGCTGAAGTTTCTCTTGACTAGAACCCATGCTAAAACCCCTCCCCCACATGTACCACCAGAGTTGGTCCCAGCTAAGCAAAGGCTGACTTCCCCACAGATTGACCTGGGCTCACAGAGGCAGGTGACGGGCATCATCACCCAGGGAGCCCGTGACTTTGGCCACATCCAGTACGTGGCCGCCTACAAGGTAGCCCACAGTGACAACGGCCTGAACTGGACGGAGTACCGGGAACCTGGAGCCCTCGAGAGCAAGGTGGGACCAGGTTACTATGGGACTCTGGAAAGGAGTGGGTTAGAGCCTGCCTGGCCATCTGGCAGAAGAGGGGCTGACTAGGGGGCCCTCATGACACCCCTCTGCCCCCAGATCTTCCAAGGGAACTTGGACAACAACTCCCACAAGAAGAATGTGTTTGAGTGGCCTTTCCTTGCCCGCTTTGTGCGCATCCTGCCCGTGGCCTGGCACAACCGAATCACCCTGCGCGTGGAGCTGCTGGGCTGCTAGCCGGGGCCCAGCCGGCAGAAGCGGGGTGCCCCCTCCCTGCCCCTCCTGGCTGGCAGTGGGCCTGCTGCCTCCACCTCCACACTGACCTGTGATTGTCTGAGCTGGGGGGAGGGCCTCCAGCCTCTCTCCCTTCCCCCTCCTCCCCCTCCTCCCAAGACCCTCCCCCCAGCCCTCCCTCCACTCCCCACCTGAGATGACAGGAACATGTGGGATGTGGAGGACACTTCTCCAGATCCCCTGGCTACCACCTGCCCCCTCCTCCAGTCTCTCCCACCCTACTGACCCAGGCAGGAAGCTGCCACTCTTATCTCCACTTCTCTGTCTTCCTGGAGACCCTCCTGGCCTGGGATTCCTGACAGAGACTGAAGTTGGGGGTGGGGGTGGGGTCTGTGTGGGGACAGGGGGTGGGCCTGGGCGCCCTCTGTGCTGGCTCTTCACCCCAGAGTCCACGGCAGCTTCAAATATATTTATGTCACCTCTGGACGCTGCCCTGCCTGCTCACTGTGCACCTACCCACTGTGGACATGGACTTTGGCCCAGGGGACTGTGGCCCACACTGCTCCTTCCTTCCCCTCCCCCTCTGCCTGCCAATCTAGGAGAGCTCACAGCAGGCTGGAGGGCAGAGCAGTTAACCTGGGGCCCCCACTTCCAGTTGGCTTCCCCCTCCAGACTCCCTCCCCCTACAGCTCTGGAAACAGCTGAGGAAATTACCTTTTGGGTAATTCCCATCTTGTGTGCTGTAGACTGGGTGAGGGCTCCAGGGGCTCTAGCGGGTGAGGGCTGAATAAAGGGTCCTGGGCTTGAAGGAACATTGGGGATGGGGTACCCCTCTGTCTGCACCATATGGTCCAGTAGGAAGTAAGCAGCTGAGAGCAGCATAAGCCAGGGTGTTCCCCTCCCCCACTGATGTGCCTGTGTGGGGCAGGGGAGGGTGCTGGCCTATAAGAGGGACCCACTAGCTGGGAAAGGGACAGGTGAAACCACCCTCCATTTGCAGTCTTTGGCCATAAGATGGATCCTCCAGAACACACTCAGCTTATGGGCAGCATTAGACGGGAGGGTGTGGCTCTGTTAGAACCTCCTCAGGGCAGTGCCATCTGCCCAGGCCCGGCTTCTTGTCTGGGCAGCACCAGGCATGGTTTCTCCATGAACCAGTTGTCCTGGCATTTCCTGGGGACCAACAGAGGGTGAGGGGTGTTCTGAATCCCCAATAAGAGGTTCAACCTTGGCAGAACCCAAGTTCTACTTGTGGAATAGAGACTACTCCTAATTCCCAACTGCCTCTGTCCAACAAAAAAAAGATTGTGGTAGTGCAGCAGGTGAAGCGCACGTGGCGCAAAGCACAAGGACCCACCCAGCCTAAGAACCCGGGTTCAAGCGCCCGGCTCCCCCCCTGCAGGGGAGTCGCTTCTTGTGAAGCAGGTCTGCAGGTGTCTATCTTTCCCCCTCTGTCTTCTCCTTCTCTCTCCATTTCTCTCTGTCCTATTCAACAATGACACCATCAATAACAACAATAATTACAACAAAAAAACAAGAGCAACAAAAGGGAATAAATATTTTTAAAAAAAAAGAGAGAGAGAGAGAGATTGAGTACAGTCCCTGTCCAGATCTGGTGACTTACAGTGTATGGGTGTGAAATTATATTCCTGAAATCTTAAAATGTTGTTTAGCTATTGAATCGCTACTAAAAAATGAGGAAAAAAAGACTTCTTGGCACTAGGTCTCCAAGTAGCTGGAGTGCCGGCCTTAAAGCATGGGGTCTTGAGTTTGGGTCTTGAGTTTGACATCCTGTCGTGCATGTGCTGGGGCACGCGTGCTTGCTCTTGAGTTAGTGGATAGGTAACTCTTTAGTGAGCTGCAGGGGATATAGTCTGGGACTCTCACATGAGTTTGATCCTAGGTATCACATGTGCCAGAGTGATGCTCTGGTTCTCTTTCCCTCTCATCAATAAATGAATAGATTAAAAAAAAAAAATCTTGGGAGTCGGGCAGTAGCACACCGGGTTAAGCGCAGGTGGCGCAAAGCACAAGGACTGGCGTTAAGTATCCCGGTTCGAGCCCCGGCTCCCCACTTGCAGGGGAGTCGCTTCACAGGTGGTGAAGCAGGTCTGCAGGTGTCTGTCTCTCCCCCTCTCTGTGTTCCCCTCCTCTATTTCTGTCCTGTCCAACAATGATGACATAAATAACAATAACCACAACAATAAAACAAGGGCAACAAAAGGGAATAAATATTTTAAAAAAATTTTTTTAAAAAGGACTGATTTCACATGAGATAGTTTCATATGTGAGAGAAGAGAGTCAGCAGCACCTGTGATCAAACCAGCAGCCTTGAGCAAGCCCTGTGCTCTTACCAGCTGAGCTGTGTCCCTCAGCTGTGTCCTTGCCTGGCTAGGGGACTGATGAGCCGTGGTCACAGACTTGTCTGGCCCAAGGAACCCCAGTTTTCTCTGGAGTTGCCTCTGCCACCAGTGATCCATCCCTTCCTCTTTGTGCAGTCTTCCCTGGCCTCTTCTGTGTGCTCACTTCCTGGGTAGGGGGTGGTTTATCCTTGACCTCAGACACTGGCTATCCCTCTCACAGAAGCCAGCAGGTTTCAACCACTGCAGCTCCCCCACCCCAAAGCAGCCTGCCAGTTATGCTGCTCTGCCGCCCCCCCCAGACTCACACAGCCCCTTTGCTGGCTTGCTTTTTCTTTTCTTTTTTTCTCCTACTTTTGTAATTATTGAAAAAAATCAGAGCACCACTCTGGTTTATATATGTTGCTGGGGATTTAACCTGTAGCCTTCTGTGTGCAAAGCATGCACTCTGCTTGCTGAGCCGCTGCCCTCGCCACAAGCCTGGCCCTCCCTGGCTGCTGTGTACCCTGGAGCTCTGGCTCGCTCAGGGTACACACACACACACACACACACACACACACACACACACACACACACACACGGGGCGGGGGGGGGGTCTGCTTAGGGAGAGGCTCTGGGCCCAGACCCCATCCCTCTTATGACCCAGAGGAGGCTTCAGGCTTCTCTAGTTAGGAAAGGGGGTGGGGGCTGCCTAGACACCCGTTCCCTACATACACCCCATGAGCCTGGAAGGAAAAGAAAACATCCTGTCCCAAACGGAAGCATCCTGGGAGGCACCTGCCTGCAGAGCTGACAAATGACCCCGCTGACTGGAGGTGTGGGGGCCTGAACCTACCCTCCTGCAGACCCCAGTGCACTCCTGGGCACCCTTTCCAGCCTGGCCAGAAGCCCGGCAGAGCCTCTAAGGAGCAGGCCGGGTGGTTCACAGGTTTGTCTCCACCTTTTGCTTCCTTCTGGTCTCCAGTGGATACCCCCAAATTCACCTGCTCCCTCAGAGCAGGTCTAGGAACTGCCTGGGGATAATAGGCTGGGGGCAGTGGGGTAGACAGGTTCCTCTCTGCAGGCTGGGGCTCTGCAAGGGGTGGGGGAACTTCCTGGGGTGGAGCCCTGGGAGCCAGCTGAGTCTGAGGAGCCAGTAGGCTTAGCCCTCCTGGGCGCCTGAAGAGAGACCCGTGCAGAGGGGGCACACGCAGAAAGGGAACCCCCTTTTGTGCTTCCAGGAGGTAGTCCAGCAGAAGCTGGAGTCCCAGAGTCCCCAGTCGGGGCGCACCCCTCTTCCCACTGGTGCAGCCTCCTCCCCTCATCGGTCTCATCTGGGGGCGGGCCCACAGCCCCCGCTGGGTGCACTGGACTCTTCCCACTCATCTTTCGCTCACACCCGGGGCTACACGACTCCAGTTAGGAAGGACCCACTCAGACCTGGGGGAGCCAGCTCCAGGCGGCTGTGTTCTGTGCAGGGAGAGGTGGTTGAGGCAGCCCCTCTGGCCTCCAGGGCCTGGTGGATTTCAAAGGAACTGCTTAGCCTTGTCTAAACAGGGGCCCCAAAGTGGAATTTCTCTCTCAGGCTGCTCTGGGGACCTTGTGGGCGGTGCTGCCCTCTTCTGTTGGACCCCACCTCCCTTCCAAGTGAGGGCCATGCCAGTCCTGGTGTGGCGATAGGTCCCCACTGGGGAAAATAAAACAGACCCATCCTCTCCATCCTGCGTCTGTACATCCAAAATAAAAGCCTTGAGAAGCCCACCATTGTGCTCTCAGCACCTCTTGACACAAGGTGGGGGTTCTCTCCTGCCCCCTTAGAGCAGGGAGCCATTGCTGGGTCCAGGACATGCATGCTGGGCCCCATGGCCAGGCCCTGGGACAGACTGAGGGGCACGCAGGGGAGGGCTGGGGCTCCAGATCACACCCCCAGAGCAGTTGGGGGCTCATTAGTGACATCCACATTGCCAGGCTTCTCTGAGGGGCACCCCTGTGCTCTGCCAGCTTTAGAGCAGGAACTTTCTGAAGTCGAGTGGCCTGGGCTTCAGGCCCGTGTGGGATGTGTGTGAATGAAATGACAGGTCGGTCCAGCTCCTTTGTTCCTCAGGGTGTGGGGAGCCCCAGCTTACAATCCCAAGATGAAACCAAGACACAGCTATTGTCCCGGGCATGTGGGGCGCAAAGCAGTGGGTTACTGGAAAGGAAACTGAGGTTGGGGGCACACCTGAGCCTCCCTCCTTTGTTAACAGAGACCTTCCAGGGGTTCAGCTGAGTGGATGGCGTGTCTGCTCGGAGCGCCCCTGTCATTTCCCTAAGCTTGGATGAACCCTCTGCACATTTCCTGTGGTCACTCTAACAACCCACTACAAATTTAGTGGTTTAAAACCCCAGAAATCTGCAGGTCTAGAAGGCGTTAGATGTGCAAAGTTGTGTCTTAAGACACAAACGAAGGTCTCTGCAATGTCGCCTCCCTCCAGAGTCCTCGGGGAAAACTTGTTTCTTGTCTCTGGTGGCTCTGATTGTCCTTGCCTAGGGGTCACGTCACTCCAGGCTTTGCCTCAGTCTCACACCACATGTGTGCGTGTGTAGGTGTGTGTGCTCACACTGGCTGTCCTGATCCGCCCCCCACCCCAGAGCCCAGCAGTCTGCTGCAGGTGCCCAGGGATGCCATTGAGTTCAGGACAGTCTCAGAACTGCTCTCATTAACATGGACAAGCGGTCATCTCTTCCAGTTAGTTCCCTATAGCTTTCACCCCATAAAAATCATTGGTTGTAGCACCCCACCCCTGTGCTGCCCATAACCTTTACAATCCAGCCTGAGGTTTGAGGGTGTTGGTCCTGTCCCCCACCTGCTAAGTGCTGCCTCTCTACTCCTTGGAGCTTGTTGGCTTTGGGGTACAGTCCCCTGGCAGACAGGACCTTGTCTAGACCATCTCGTGTCTTGGTCCCTACAGCAGAGCCTGGCCAGCAAAGGTGCTGCTGGTTTTCACCCAGTCCTCTAACTGGCTTCTTCTGTGCCCCCCCCCCAGCTGGTCCTAGGCCCAGCCTTGTCTGGGACAGACACGCTGGCACCGTCGTGGGCACTGCTTCTGGCCCTGCTGCTTCTGCTTCCCTGCACTTTGTGGCTGTCCTTTTACAAGGGACTCTGCTACTCCAACAGCCGGAGCCCAGGCCACAGGCCTGGGGAAGGTGGGTGGCAGCCACCAGGTCTGGCTTTTTGCTCCCTGGGTTATGAAAAAGGGATGTACAGTTCCAAGCTGGGACGGGCACTAGGCACTGTGCCTCTTCCCATCTGGGGCCTGGCAGTGGACCAGTCTCATTTCTGAGAGACACGGAGGAGGTGATTTGAGTGCTTGCTGTGTTTGCCGCCGCTCGAACCCAGAGCTGAAGTGCTTTACGGCATTCCTGTCACTTTCCATGCAAAGCCTTGCTAAGTTTCCAAGATCCAGCTTAAAGGTGACTCTCCCATCCCCCAGATCTCCCTAGATTGGGGGTGGGGTGGGGGTCAGATAAATGTGAGTCTGAATATATACTTTTAAAAATTGTTGTTATAGTTATTGTTGTTGTTATTGATGTCGTCATTGTTGGATAGGATAGAGAGAAATGGAGGGAAGAGGGGAAGACAGAGTAGGAGAGAAAGACACCTGCAGACTTGCTTCACTGCCTGTGAAGCGACTCCTCTGTAGGTGGGGGAGCCAAGGGTTCGAACCGCTTAACCCGCTTAACCCGCTGCTCTACCGCCCAACTCCCCTCCCCCCCCCCAGAATATACACTTTTTTTTCAAGAGCAAAATGTATTTATTTTCTGGTCCAAACTTGGCACTTTTTGCACCAACAACTCACATGTATATGCACAAAATAGTAGAATGCTACTGTTAAAACAAGCTTTAGAATTTACCTGGAGAAAAAAAAAAAAGGATTCTGGAACGATGGAAATGGGCAGGCACACAGCCTTGGTGGGCTCACTCTTGTGAGAAGGCAGAAACAAGTGCTGGTGAGGATGTAGTAGAGACAAGGAAACCATTCTATGTTGTGGGAAAGTAAACTGGTACAGCCCTTGAAGAAAACAGTTTGGATGTTCTTCAGAATATATACTTTTAAGATTTAAACAAAGGTATTTATTTTTGTGAGCAAAAGAAACCAGAGCACTGCTCAGCTCTGGCACATGGCAGTGTCAGGGATCAAATCTGGGCCATGTGCCCCATGGCCCACCCACCTCCCAGGCCTGTTTCACTTCACGTCTCTGCATGAGATTATTGTGTCTCTGGGAACTTTCTCCCCTTTGTCTTAGATTCCTGGGTCTTCTGTGGCAAATGGTTGCAAACTAGGTGTCTTAAAAGACAACAGAAATTAGGAGCCAGGTGGTGGTACACCAACCCCACCATTTCCCCCCCCACTATGGTTTTGTGTCTGCATGATTCCACTGCTACTGGTGTCCACTCTCCATCTTTCCTTTTTCTCAGAAAGACAAGGGAGAGGGAAATAGTAAGAGAGGTAAAGAGACACCACAGTACGGCCTCACAGCTTCTGAAGCTTCCCCTTTGCGTGGTGCTCTATGTGGTGGCTAGGGGCTCATACCTGGGCCCCTGTGCCTGGTACGGTGTAAGCTATCTCCAGGTCTCTGCACTGCTTCTTTTTAGAAGAGCCACTTCAGTATCCTAATGCCCAACACAATTGCCTTCCTGCCTGCCTTTTCTCCTTCCTTCCCTCCTTAGATAGGACAGAGAAGAACTGAGAGGGAAGTGGGAGATACACACACACACACCCACACACATACAGAGAGAGAGAGAGAGAGAGAGAGTCACCTGCAGACCCACTTCACTTCTCATGAAGCTTCCCTCCCTTTAGGTGAGAAGAAGGGGCTCGAACCTGGGTCCTGGCATATGACAATGGGTGTGCTCAGTCAGGTGTGCCCAGCCCCCACAGTTACTTTCTTAAATGGAAAAAAAAAAAAGGGCAAAAACAAGGACTGGGTCTCTTCAATGTCTTTATTATTATAATTCTCATAATCTTCTATTTTCAAAAAATATAAATAGGTGCACGGAACCCTGGTGCCTGCACGGTCCCTGCATGGTTCCGGGGAGTGGGGGTGGGCGTGAGGGAGGGGTGGGGGCACTCTCGCTGGTAAGAGACTATAGTGCTACAGAGACTGCTGTCTCCTGGGGTGGCAGAGTCTGGGAAGAGAGACCCCCTCAGGGAGCCAGACCCCCAGGCAGCTGAGGCTCCCTGATAGTTCACCCTGGTCCAGGAGGAAGCCCCCATGAAGGGCTCCCCCACGCACACAGTGCAGCCCTCCTGCCTAGTCACCCAGAACTTTCAGTTGAGGCGCTGTTCTTCACAGCCTCTGGCCTCT
This sequence comes from Erinaceus europaeus, assembly GCF_950295315.1. Classification (NCBI taxonomy): domain Eukaryota; kingdom Metazoa; phylum Chordata; class Mammalia; order Eulipotyphla; family Erinaceidae; genus Erinaceus; species Erinaceus europaeus. Next base: position 55,270,424 of record NC_080181.1, on the reverse strand, counting down.
GCCCCTCCATCTCCTTCTGCGCCCTCCTCTGCCCTGGAGGGGAAATAAGCAACCATTGCACTGCTCTCGGAGAAAGTCAGGAAACCAAAAATAATCTTCTTTATTTAACTTAACCCCTCCCTCTGCCCCTGTCCCTGCACTGGTCCCTGGAAAGGCACAACGGGAGATTGGAGAAATGTCTCTGAACTCAGTCCGTGGGGTACAGCACGACTCTTCACTTTGGCATTTTCAGGGTGTAATTTGACGCTGTCTTGGCGACTTGGGGGTGGGTGGGTGGGTGCTTACACAATGTGGGTTTTTTTTTCCCTTCCTTAATGACATTCCTTATAGGACAGAAAGCGACAAAAAGAGGACACCGGCGGGATGTCGACCTGGTAGGGCTGCTGGGCTCAGCATCGTGGGTGGTGGTCCTCAGTGGGCTGAGCTGGGTTGGCTTCTCCGTGTGGACCAGGAGCTCCGCTTCTGTAATCTGCGCTTGTAGGCGGTGGCTGGGTGGGGGGAGGTTGGGGGAAAGTCTTGGTGAACTCCTAGAGGAAGACTGTCCCTTGCCCATTTTATCCTTTCTCCCCCAGGTTCCCTTCCTGAGGGCGCAGGAAGGCAGCCAGAGGCTTCACCACTTTGGATTGAATTTTCTTTGTGTTAAGAGGTTTTGGGGTGACTTTGAGACCCTCCCTTCCCCTGGGGCAGGGGTCCTGGTCCTGGCTAGTGCTCAGAGGGACAGGCTGGGGAGGGGAGCCCAGTGCCTGGAGGGGAGAGAGAAGGGTGCTCACGGTCAGTGCAGGTGATCCGAGGCTCCTCCCACTGGCCGCTGGGCTGGCAGCGGATGGTGGGCACATGGCGCTGGATGAAGTCCTGGTTGCACTGGTACCGCACCAAGGAATTGATCTCATATCGCTCCTTCCTCGGCCCAAAGGTTCTGGCGTGTTCCACCACAGGGGGCTCTCCGCAGGCCACTGGGGGACAGACAGACACCCTTCAGCCATGCCTCCTGAGGGCCTCCTGGGGTGATCTGGGCCACCGATGAGCCAGTGTGGCTACTCGGTGTGGAGGGCTTCGGGCCCTGGTGCCCAGCAGAGTCCTGACTGTAGCTAAGGGGTGTTCGTTCTCATGGCAGAATAAGAATCTGGAAACCTCTGGTCTAATATCTGGGTGTCTTCATGGTTCAGAGCTGCAGGACGGGGTGGTGCGGGGACCTTAAAGGATGAAGAGGAAGCAAGGTAGCAGAAGGGTAGAGCAGGTACTGGGAAAATGGGTCCTCGTGGAGGTCTGGGGTTCAGGACAGGAGCAAGGAGCAGGCAGATGTGTCCTGCTGCCCTGCCCTCTTCACCACTCTCACCTGTGCCCTTTTTGCAGGTGAAAGGCAGGTGGTAATTGCAGGGGACATCGTTCCACTCGCCCTTCTCATGCCAGATCATCACTACACAGTCCTCTCCGGTGGCAAAGAAGTTGTCAGGCTGGTTGGGCCGCCAGTTCTCAAATTGCTGCGATGAGGAGGGTGGGCAAGGGTGAAGGAGGGCGGGCAGCCCTGGGTTCCCCCAGTGTCAGACCCTTCTGGCAGCAGCGCAAAGGCCAATGGGAGTTTGGGCTATGACTGCACCATCTGCTGGGGGCCCTCCCGGAGCTCAGGAGTCCTGGAGTCTCTGTCTCTCTCAGGAGCTGCTGGCTCCCCCCTCTGCTGGGCGGGACCACGTTAATGTCTCCTTCCAATTTGCCTTCCCCTCTCTCCTTGGCTCTCCTGAGGTGCATTCCCTTTCTCTTAAGACCCCCTCTCTATAGCCTCAGTCCTTCCAGCATCATTGTCTGTCTATCTGAGTGCTCTAGGAGTAAGGAGTCTTTCTTCTCTTCTCTTTTCTTTTCTTTCTCTTTCTTTCTTTCTTTCTTCCTTCCTTCCTTCCTTCCTTCCTTCCTTCCTTCCTTCCTTCCTTCCTTTTTGCCTCCAGGGTTATTGCTGGGACTCAGTGCCTGCACCATGAATCCACTGCTCCTGGAGGCCATTTTCCCCCCTCTTTTGTTGTCCTTGTTGTTGTAGCCTTGTTGTGGTTATTGTTGTTGTTGATGTCGTTTTGTTGTTGGATAGGACAGAGAGAAAGGGAGAGAGGAGGGGAAGACAGAGAGGGGGGAGAGAAAGACAGACACCTGCAGACCTGCCTCACTGTGACAGCGACTCGCCTGCAGGAGGGGAGCCGGGGTTCGAACTGGGATCCTTACCCCAGTCTGTGCTTTGCGCCACGTGTGCTTAACCCGCTGCGCTACCACCCGACCATGAGGAGTCTTTCTAATTTCCCTGGGGTGTGCCTTCATATTTTCATTGTCTGGCCCTTTCCTATACCTTGTTATTCACTCTGAGCCCCACCCTGTTCCCCAAAATCAAGGTGCACACCCCCACCAGGGCTATGGCTGCCCAGTGAACGCGATTTGAAGGGGACTCACTCTGGGGTGCCTTTAGCCCCCTTCTCTGATCCCTCTGCAGAACTCACCATGGAGTGTCCGTCTGACCAGCGGAAGTCACCTTCAATGGTCCGGTCATTGAGGCCGATCCACTGGTAGTCCTGGGCATTGCCTGAAGAGGGGACAGGTTACACAAGAGGCTGAAAATGCTCCTAAGCCCTAATGGGTCTGGGGGACAGCATCTGTGTGTTTGCAGTGCACTCAGGACCACCTCTGAAAGCCAGTGTGGATGGGTGACAGCCACAGGGTCACACAGTGAGCTGTCCTGGTACAAGCGGAGACTCCACCCCGAGAGCCGTGTTGCCTCTCTCCTGGAACTCCGGCTTTGGGAACACCCTCCCGGCCCTCCCCACGGCCTGCAGCCTCCCTGGCCCCAGCCATGACTTCTCATGGCAGGCGAAGCCCTCTGCCCAGGCCCCCTGGAGTCCCTGCACTCACTGTTGACGAACTCCTGCTCTTCTGGGGTAACGATGCTGCTCAGATGGGCCTGCTGCTCGCGACACCAGCTCTCGGCATCCACCCAGGCCTTGCGCTCAGGGAAGTGGCGGTAGCAGTGGCCCTGGAACTTGGTCCAGCCCTCCCCACACAGCTCCTGGTCTGTAACACAGGGCAGGGCCATGAAGCAGGCACCCTGGACCAGCTGGAGGCCGGCCTCGGACACCGAGTCAGCCTCCGCTTGGGTGAGTTGGTGCCCACCAAAGAGGGGACCAGTTATGAGGCAGGAGGACTGGTCTGGGGAACTCTGTGCCTTCCACACTGTGGGAGATGCCAGGACCTTGCATTCGCTTATGCCAAGCCCCTCCCTCCCAGCCTTCTCCTGTCCGTCTTCGGTGCCTGCTCTGGGGACTAGCAGAGATGGATGGGTGAGCTTCTTTCTCCATGGCGGCTGAGCAAGGGGAGGGGCATCTCTAGCAGACTCATACTGGAGAGGGGACGTGGGCTGAAACTGCTGTGGAAGCTGGGGGGGGGGGTGCAGGCAGAGGCAGGGGAATGGCTCCTTCAGGCCTAGCAGCGGGTGACTGAGCGGCTTTCCCAACTCTGCCTTTGGTGATATCTCTTAGGTGGCCTGAAATGGGCCCCACTGTGAGGACTGACACCTTGGCAAGGGGCACAGAGGCTATGAGCAGGGCTGTGCCTTCCCTTGACGAGCTGGCTGCTAAGATCTGCCAGTACAGCATTGCCAGAGGGGTTCCCAAGACCCTCGCTTCTTCCTTCCCTGGGAACCCGAGTCTGAATGCAGAGTCAGGAGTCCCCCAGTCTGTACCATCACTGTCAGCTGAGCTGTTCAGCATAAGGGGACCCAGTGCCTGATGGGGAGCAGCCTGAGACTAAAAGGGCAGGGCCTTGGCAGGGGCAGAGGAGAGACAGACTCTTGGGGAGGGGAAGTAGTCTGAGTCAGAAGAGATGAAGCAGCAAGCTCAGGGGGATGCCACTGGGACCTTTGCTGCCTGTACCTTCCCAAGATGGGAGACAGTTCTGGAAAGAAGGCAGAAGCATTGAGCAGGAGCATGTGTGAGCAGATCAGAGCCATCTTCCCAGGCTAACCCCATGTGGGACGGACCAGTTTAAAACAGGCAAAGCTAGGGGCCGGGTGGTGGCGCACCTGGTTGAGCGCACATCTTACAATGCACAAGGACCCGGGTTCGAGCCCCTGGACCCCACCTGCAGGGGGAAAGCTTCATAAGTGGTGAAGCAGGGCTGCAGGTGTCTCTCTGTCTCTCTCCCTCTCTATCCCCCCTTCCCTCTTGATTTCTGGCTGTCTCTGTCCAATAAATAAAGATAATTAAAAAAAAAAAAAGCAGGTAAAGCTGGAGGGCGTGGCTGCTTGGGGAGAGCCTGGCCATGCAGGGTGGCAGCTCTGGCAGCCAGTGAGAGAATTCCACAAGGTTAGAAAGAAGCAGGATCAGAACTCCAGTGGGAGGCTGTCTGGGCAGTGAGGGCCTGGGACTGGAGAGGGAGGAGAGGTGTAGACCTGAGCAGTGAGCCAAGGCCCAGGGCCTTACAGCGCAACCCAGCACTATCTCCTGGCATGGGCCTCTCCTGATCCGGTGCCAAGAGCTCTTGGCTGAGTGGCCGCTCCAGTCTCTGCTCCCCCCCCCCCTGGCAGAAATCCTTGCAGCTCTCTACTCCCACCCCTATACACCACTTTCTTGGGGTCTTGAGGTGCAGATGAGGGTAGGAGGAGGTAGAGGAGAGAAATCCAGACACCTTCCTTTTTTTCCTTCCTTTCGTCGTTTCTCTCTCTTTCTCCATCCTGCCCTCCTGCTTTCCCTTTCTCCCTTCATTTGACCAGAAGGCTGCTCAACTCTGGCTGTTGGTGGTGCCGGGGACTGAACCTGGGATGTCTCACATATGCAAGTCCTTTGCATTACCATTGCACTATCTCCCCCAGCTCTCCAAGCATTTTCTTCCCGAAGCTTTGGGCTCCCCCACCAATCCATAACCTCTAAGGTACATGCAGTCAAACTGCTCAGGACCAAAACAAGCCTTCCCAGGAGTTTTAGCTGCTTTCTGAAAGTTTCTGGCAGAGCTGACTTGAGAGTGAGAGAGAACCAGAGCATCATTCTGACACATGCAACACTGGGAATTGAACCCAGGCCCTCCTGGCTGAGATGACAGTGCTTTTATCCACTGTGTCACCTTCTGGGCCACATGGAAGGGTTGAGAGCCCCAGTATAATTCCAGCTCTGAGTGGGCAATCACAAGCCTCATCTCTCCCTTCTGAGTTGGGAAGCCCTGAGATCCAGGGGCTGGGTAGGAGACCAGGCAGCACTAGTGGTGAGAAAGCCGGGGTGAGGGACTCTGACCCTCAGTGACCTGTGTCAGCTGGGCCTGGGTGAACAAGTGGAAGGGTTGGCAGGAGCCCAGAAGACAGGCAGCTTGTGCCCCAGCCATGAGGCTCCGCCTCCCCAGCCACAAGGCTCCGCCTCCCCAGCCATGAGGCTCCGCCTCCCCAGCCAGCCCTTTGTCTTGTACAAGGGAAGGAGGAAGGAAACACAAACCCAAGTGACATTGACAAGGCATCATCATGGCGGTAATGAGAAGACGGTGACATGCCGTAGTTCCTGCACATGCGTGGCTTGAACATGCTGGTGACACAGGGGCTCATAGGCAGATAAACCAGAGCTCGTGCCCAAGGAAAAGGGGAAGGCAGCTTGGTCAGTATGACCCGGTAGGTCTCCAAGCCAAGTAGGGGCCACCAGGTTCCATGAACAGACAGCAGGAAGATACGTGCCCCGAAACATGCTGGGTGATGACCTTCCAGAAAAGCCAGAGCCGGGAGGGAATTGCCTGGACCTCTAAGTTTATCCATGCACCTGCCTTGGTGGGAAGATGGACAGGCCTGGGAACCCTGGAGAAGCTGAACATTTTCAAGATCCCCCAGAGCTGCACCTTCCAGAGTACAGGTGGGCCTGGCCCACCCTGCTCCTGTGGTCAGATCAGCCAGGACTGCAGAGGAGAGGGTTTGAGGGGTGCAGCAAGAGGAGGAATGGGAGTGAGTGAGCTGACTTCTCCAGGTGGCCCCTGGAATGGCTGTCTCTCTGGATGGATCTTGGTGCCTGGGGTTAGAAGGGGCTGGGTGAGGGAGGCGGAAGAGGAGGAGGAGGAGGGGGGGGGTGCAGCAGTTAGTAACATTAGCTGAAGCCGAGACGGGCGTACCGATCTCACACAGGTCCCCTCGGTAGCTGGGAAGGCATAAGCATGTGAAAGAGTCGATGGCATCCAGGCAGGTGGCTCCATTCAGACAAGGGCTTGAGTGGCACTCATCAATGTCTGCAAGAAACCAAGGGCCACCATTAGCACTGCAGCCTCTTTCTGCGCAGCCATCTGGCCGCTCCTGGAGCCCTGGGAAGGTGGCTGGGTTTCCTGAGAGCTGTTGCTGCTGCTGCTGCTGCTGCCACCAGTCTCTTGGAATGTTGAGCCAAAGGTCCACCAAAGGGCTTTCTTGGATGTGTATGGTTCTTGACTGGCGAGCTTGGAGCACGGGAGCCGGGTTTCTCACTGGTCTGTTGTGTGAGTGAGTATGAACTTCCTTCCAGATGCCTTTCCTTGAGTATTTCAAGAAGTTACAGGATTTGAACTGACCAAACACGGTGGAGAGCAAGAATGCTGGAAGTCATGCTCCTCAAGTCTGACTAGGGCATTTTCTTTTCCTAGTTTTCCCCTGTTGCTATCAAGCAAGGAGAGAGGGCCAGACTGGGCATAGCTACAGTCAACAAGCTAAAAGTGGTGTGCAGAGTTTCAGACCATGACAGAATGGTAGGCAGTCTCATGAAACTTATTTGATTTCTTGTGGCACAGACACGTTCTCTGTCATCAATAAGGTCCCAGAGCATCTTGCCAAGATGAAGCCAGCATCCTTGTCTTGGGGAGGGACAGAAACCCATGGACTGTCCTTACAGCTAAAGGTCCTAGATGGTGGAAACCGCCAGTAAGTCACAGTTTCTACAAGAGCTCCATCCTAGGGTGACCCATATCTGAAGCAGGTGAAGTTAAGTGGCTGGTCACCATACCAAACCCGGGGTGTAGGCAGCTCCCCACCACCTTCTTCCCAGGCAGGATGCCCTTCCAGTCTCATCTTCTGGCCCCATATGTTCTTTCTGATCAGACTTACTTGTCTTATGAAACAGAGACCAGAGCCCCAGGCCAGCGTATGTGGTACCAGTGATTCAACCCAGATCTCACTCATGCAAGTCTTGTGCTTTCCCGCTAAGCCTCCTCCCCAGCCTGATCAAACTTCTTGGTGAAACTTGATTGGTAAGTCGCTGGTCTTTATTCCATTTTCAGCCATCAGCCAAGGTGAGACCTGGTCTTTCCACATATTTCTGTACTTTCCACATCTGTTTGTACCCTACAGGCCGGTGCTGGATTTTTCTGGGTTATGTCCTCTGGGAATGTGACATAAGGAATTCTGAAATTCCTCTTCCCAGGAGAGGCATGATTCTGCAAAGAATGGGTTACGTGGCTTAGGAAGCCTCACCATGAGAGGTGGTGTTGGGCCTTGGTCATGTAATCTTCACATAACCTTAAAGCTCCCCCCCAAAGCCAATGGTGGGCTCCATGTGAGCTGCATGGACTTCAGTCTTGCTTCTTCTGAACCTTGAAATCACTCCTCTGATGAGAAGACAGAGCATGTTCTCTGGCTGCTTCATACAGATGCACAGTAGACGTCTTCTAGTGCAGATGTGAGTATGTGCAAGGGTGGCCTGTAAGTCTCCAGGCTGTACTTTCTTCCCACGAGGCTCTTAGCTTCATTTCAGGGGCTGCATCCCGTGATCTAGAGACCCACGGTTCCAAGTGGGGAACTGCCCAAGCTGAGCGCCATCTCCATTTGTGTTTGGTTTCCCAGCATGCTCCAGGATTCCCAGCAGCAGCAGTAACAGCAAAAGATCAGGCCGGTGGGCCAGGCAGAAGCTGGGGGGCACTCCTGCTGCAGGAGAGCACCTGTCCTCCTCTGTCCATTAGCATCATTATGGGAAGCACTGGGTAGGGGGATTAAGCAAATGTAGGCGCTAAAAGCACTTGTACAGAGCAGGGGGCAGGGATGGCCTGTGGGGAGAAGAGCCAGGGTTCGCCCTGAGGGGGTCAGGCTGGGTGATTTTCAGTTATCCTGACCTATTTCATGCTGCTGAGACCCAGGGTTCATGGCATGTCCAGCTTACAAAATCCCAAAGGGCTGCAGGGCCTGCAACTTGCTGGGCTCAGAAACTATCTTCTCATCTGCAGGACCCAGAATCCGCAGATGAGGACGCCAGGGCAGCCCTAGACCCTGCAGACCAGCCAGCCTTCACTCCAGGCATGCTCTGCAGCTGCCCGGGACCCAGAATGTATGTTTTGCCGACCCAGACAGGGCTCTCTAAGCCTCCCTCTAAGACAGGCACCTGCCACCCCAGGTCCCGGTCGGGTGTGGGAGGGGGAGGTCTGTGTGCAGAGGAGGCAGTGCTCACCAGAATGCCTCTTTCTGAGGAGCAGACCGAACCTCTCACATCCTGACCCCAGGCCTTCTTCTGGGGCAGCCTCTCCCAGGATGGAGACTGAACTCCACTCTTCATAAAGGCGCTGCTGGAAGAGTGTGCGCACAGGCCCTGGACTGTAAGAGTCCAGAAAATCACTGCCCCTCAATGGTCAGGACAAGACCTTCCTCAGGGGCCTTTATACAGTTGGGAGGTTCGGCGTTCTCAGTTCACACATGGCCCTTCCATGGGCAGAACCCCAACTAGGCAAGGTACACAGCCAGCTTTGCTATTGCCTGTTTATATATACAAATATATCCACTGTATAAGGGCCAAGTATACAGCACATTTACGTTATGTGTGTATATAATATACAGCAAAGTGTTAATGTGCATATATATCAATATATATAAACATAAAATCCTTCTTGTGGGATGCAAAGGCTGTTAGTTAGTCTAGCTGTCTGGCACAATTCCCCTGGGGGGTAGTATTTCCTGTGATTCATTCATTGCTCCCTTTCTCCAAGTGTCCCAGGAATGAAGTTCTTTTGGAAAGGAATCCAAGCTCCCTGACTCTGCTGACTCCAGACAGAAACAGGGCAGGACAGGGCAGCGGGGAGGCTGACCCTAGAATGTGAGCTTGGAGGTAAGTGGGCATTTCTCCCCCAAATGTAATGTGAGAACTGGTGTGTTTGGGTAACACAGGCTTCACAAGCACATCTGGGGGATCACTTCCTATCAAAAGTCTGTCCCCACTTCCAACCCCCTACCCCACCCCCAGGCTCCTCGCCAGTCCAGTAATCCTCCTGACCCCATGACTAAAGACAAACAGAGGCCCCAGGTGAGAGCTGCCCTGGACAGAGACCGCTGGCCACAGCAGGCCTGAAACCCTGCACCCTGGACTGGGGTGGCAAACCCTTTGTCATTTACCTCAGAGTAAGGAGACCCACCTACCTACCTCCCAGACCCAGGTGTGGCCTGACTATCTGTTGTAGGTATACACACCCCAGCCCAACATTTCTTTCAGGTCTCAAGTGTTAACTTCAAAGTTCAAGCACATTTTACATTCAACCCACATAATAACCATTGATGGGGGCTGTGGTGAGTTGTATAAATATCTACGTCGGTGTGAAACTTACACTCCTAAAATCTTATGATTGAACCAATGACAAATTTCTAAAAAATCAGTCAGTTGCTTTAGTTTTTTGGATCCTGAGTCCACCATCCCTTATTTGCTGTTCTTTCTGCTTTGTATTTAACTGTAGATCTAATCCATTTGGAAAATAATTCAATCTCCTTTCTTTTTCTATTTCTCTGGTATTTATAAATATAAATAACAAACAAAAACTATTATAAGAGGGACTGGCCCAGCATTCCACTAGAAGCTGGTTGAAGAGAAAGAGAGAGGGAGAGAGGAATGGCTCAGGTAGTAGTGTACTTGATATTATGTGCAAAGATCTGGGTTCAAGCCCCTAGTCCCCACCTGCAGGGAAGAAGTTTCACAGACAGTGAAGTAGGTCTGTAGTTGTCTTTCTTTCTCTCTCTCTCTCTCTCTCTCCTCCCCTCTCAAGTTCTCTCTGTCTCTATTAAAACGAACAAACAAAAAACCCAAAAACAAACAAAATGGCTACCAGGAGTGAGTGATGTGGATTTGTTGTGCAGACACCAAGCTTCCAGCAATAACCCTCCCTGGTAGCAATAAAGTAAAATGAAATGAAAAAAAAAAAAAGGTTATTATCTTGACAGAAAATAACTCCCTGGTTTAATGGCTTGCTTTTCCCTCCTGGAGACCATGCAGCACAGCTGCTCTAGAACTCCGAGCCGTGTTCACCTTGGGCTTTTCACCTCCACCTGTCACTCACCCCTCCTGCCTAACTTAAAAAGCCAAGGTCTCACATGACCTTGGTGACTTCCTCCTGCCTACATCTCCTTGCAGAAGTGAAGAAGTGCCCCCTTCCCCTTCCCCTTCCTGAACCCCCATGGCTGGCAAGGGTCTTACCGATGTCACAGGACTCGCCAATGTGGCAGAGGAATGTGAAGCCTCCCTCTGCCTCCTGGCAGGGTCCAGCACCACAGGGGTCCCCAGCTCACAGCCTGGCAGTGGCTTCATCCCCTGCCCCCTGAGAGACTGAATTCAAGATAGAGCCATCTGGAGCGCTGCTGCTCAGCACAGCCCCACGACCCCGAGGCAATGGAAGCTGGCTTGGGGTGAGCATTTCTGGGGGGATCCTGCCCTTCCCAGGCATCTGGTTCCCTCCTCGATTGCAGAGTCTGTCTGTGTCGATGTGAGCCCACCTGACACTTTTACTAGGGTGGGAATAGGGAAATGGGTTCAACAGTTGGGGCACCACCCACATGAAACTGTGGTTTCTGAAGTTGTGCTCATTTTCATTCTGCCTGTGCAGGATGAAATAGATATTCAGGCCTAAAGCTCACCAGCAGATTCATCCTCTCTTCTCACACTGAGCGTCATCTCTGGCCCTTGCCAGCCGACCTTCCACACTTTTCTCCTTGTGCTAAGTTCAGAGAGTAGGCTTCACTTAGACGTGTTGTTGAGTGAAATGAGTCAGAAACAGAAGGATGAATATGGGATGATCTCACTCTCAGGCAGAAGTTGAAAAACAAGAGCAGAAGAGAAAACACACGTAGAACCTGAACTGGAGTTAGCGTATTGCACCAAAGAAAGAGACTCTATGGTGGGTGGATGGGGTGAGAATACAGATCCAAGAAAGATGACAGAGGACCTAGTGGGGGTTGTGTTGTTATATGGAAAACCGGGAAATGTTATGCATGTACAAACTATTGTATTTACTGTTGAATGTAAAACATTAATTCCCCAATAAATAAATGAATAAATAAAATTAATTAAAAAGAAGTGTTTTTGAGATGTTATGAGAACAACCATGTTTTCCCCTCAGCACTACTCAGCTCTTGGCTGTATCAGACGTGGAGCGAGCCTGTGACCTTTCGCAAAGCAGTCCGGCGCGCTATGGATGTCCTGTCTTTCAGACCCATGACCACTAATCTTTATGGGTGAGTAACTCTGCCAAGTGTGATGTGGAGTGCTTGCTTTCTACGCACCTATGTCCTGGTTAACCTTCCATACTACTAGTCTCTGATGGGACTCAGAGAGAAGATACTTGCGTGAGGCTGCACAGCTCATCCGGGGCGGAGCAGGGCTTGGAACCTGGAATCGACACTGTCTCTGACCGAGTTACAATCTGAGCCCCCAAACAGATTTAAAGGAAACATACAAAACTCCAACAATACCTGTCAATGTTGCCTCTGAGGTGCTGGCCCCCTCTGGAGGAGCTGGGGCGGCTGCATCTGTAGGGGAGGTGGCCATGGTGGCTGTCTGGAGTACTTCTCCTGAGTGCCAGGCGCTGGAGTCAGTTTCTGCAAGCGCCTCTTCAGGCCGCTGGGCCTCCTGGGTCCACTTGGACTCAGGGGTGCGGGTTCCCATGGTGACATCCAGCCCAGAGGTGTGACCAGCTGGGTCTCCACTGGCTTCAGTCCTTTCTCCAGAAGCCACGGGCACGGAAACCTCTGTGCTCACATCATAGGTGGTGGGGGACCCTCCGCTTCCCTCTGGGGCAGCCGAGCCCTCCCTGGGGCCTTCCTGAATGGCCAGGGGGCTGCTGCTCACACCCAGGCCTGAGTCTCCCTCCAGATTGGTCTCATGGAAGGAGGAAGTGGCTTCACTCAAGTCAGGAGACCCCAAAACTCCTCCGCTGGCCTCAGGGGCGGCAGTTGCCCCCACCCCAGCTGTAGGATAGGCAGATGTTTCATGAATGGTGTCTGGAAATGATGAGGCTTCCACCCCAGACCCAGAGAAGCCTGGAGCAATACCACTCATGTCCCCAGAGGCAGTGGCTTCTCCACTGGACTCTAAAAGCCGGGGTGTGTGTGTCACAGGAGGTCTCTGGCCAAGTTCCTGTGCAGCAGTTGCCTCAGTGACACCCTCCAAGAGCTCAGAAGTGATCAAAGTAACTTCTGGAAGAAGTCCTGAGGCCTCCCCACTGGTGCTTGTGACCATGGGAGAGCCCCCACTGCCCTCGACTGTGCCTGAAGAATCCCCACTAAAATATGGGGTGCTTGATGGCTCTCTGCTGGGCTCTGGCAACCCTGACTGCTGTCCACTCAGGTCCCCAAATCCTGACTGGGCCCCAGACATGTCTGGGATTCCAGAATGATCCCCACTGAGTTCCAACAGGCCTGAAGGCCCTTCTCCTGCTTCCTGCGCTGTTGGAGCCTGAGTCACAGATTCCACTAAAGTTCTGTCAATCAGGGAGACTGTGGGGAAACCCGACAGGAGTCCACTGCCGTCAAATGCACCTGAGGCGGGGCTGCTCCCAGACTCAGCTCCAGAAGGTTCTCCACTGACCTCCTCAGTTCCACTTGGCAGGCCACTGAGTTCTGGAGGCTGGGATGGAAACCCAGTGGAGTCAATTGCTCCAGAAGACTGTCCACTGATATCTGATACCCCAGACATACCTGAGAGATCCACTTCTCCGGAGGGGAGACCACTGAGCTCTACAGACCCTAAGCCTTCTTCTTCTTCTTTAAACGGAGTTGGGGTCACTTCCACCAAACTCGTGTCCACAAATGTAATGCCTGAGGATTCACCGCTGCCACTCATGGTACTGGACACCAGGTCATGAGCTCCAGGGGTGGTCCCACTGAACCCTGGCCACCCGGAAGGTTGCCCGCTGAGATCAGAGGTCCCAGATGGCTCTCCACTGAGGTCATGTGTGCCAAAGAGCTGACCACTACCCAGAAATATTCCAGATGCTTCTCCACTGGCATCTGGTTGTCCAGAAGGCAGTCCACTAAGCTCAGTCACTCCAGATGTTTCCCCAGAAAACCCTGAGGGTTGCCCACTGATCTCAAAAAGTCCAGAAGTCCCGCTACTGATGTCAGGAAATCCTGATGGCTGACCACTGACACCAAAGAGTCCAGAGGTTTCTCCACTGGCATCAAAAGACCCAGATGTTTGTCCACTGAGCTCAGTTCCTGAAGGGAGTCCACTAGCTACTCCACTGATATCCAGCTCACCAGAGGGCAGCCCAGAGACTTCTCCAGCACCACTGATGCCAATTGTTCCCCTTCCTTCCAGTTCACTGGCAGATGTGGCTGTGACCACTTCCACCAACGTGGCGTCCACTAGGGAGACAGTTGGGAACCCTGATGGAAGGCCACTAAAGTCAGGCAGACCAGAGGATGGGCCACTTCCAAAATCCAGTCCAGAATATTCACCACTAAATCCAGAGGGAAGACCACTTGCTTCTGGGGCTTTCCCACTTCCAAGAACTCCAGAAGGAGGTCTGCCAATGTTCCAGGCTCCAGAAGCAGACCCTACCAAGTCGTCTTTTCCAGAAGACAACCCACTGAGATCCTCAACTCCAGAAGCAGAGGTCTCTAGCCCCTCTCCTCCAGAAGGAAGTCCACTGGTGCTCCCTATTCCAGAGGCAGAGATATCTAGACCATTTCTTCCAGAAGGAAACCCACTAAGTTCCCCTACTCCAGATGCAGAGGCCTCTATATGACCCTCTTCTCCAGAAGAAAGTCCACTGAGATCCGCTACTCCAGAGACAGAGGTATCTAGACCCTCACTTCCAGAAGGAAGTCCACTAAGTTCCCCTACTCCAGATGCAGAGGATTCTGGACCTTCTTCAGAAGGAAGTCCACTGAGGTCCTCAACTCCAGAGGCAGAGGTCTCTAAGTGACCCTCTCCTGCAGAAGGAAGTCCACTGAGGTCCTCAACTCCAGAGGCAGAGGTCTCTAAGTGACCCTCTCCTGCAGAAGGAAGTCCACTGAGGTCCTCAACTCCAGAGGCAGAGGTCTCTAAGTGACCCTCTCCTGCAGAAGGAAGTCCACTGAGGTCCTCAACTCCAGAGGCAGAGGTCTCTAAGTGACCCTCTCCTGCAGAAGGAAGTCCACTGAGGTCCTCAACTCCAGAGGCAGAGGTCTCTAAGTGACCCTCTCCTGCAGAAGGAAGTCCACTGAGGTCCTCAACTCCAGAGGCAGAGGTCTCTAAGTGACCCTCTCCTGCAGAAGGAAGTCCACTGAGGTCCTCAACTCCAGAGGCAGAGGTCTCTAAGTGACCCTCTCCTGCAGAAGGAAGTCCACTGAGGTCCTCAACTCCAGAGGCAGAGGGTTCTGGACCTTCTCCAGAAGGAAGTCCACTGAGATCTCCAACTCCAGAGGCAGAGGGTTCTGGACCTTCTCCAGAAGGAAGTCCACTGAGATCTCCAACTCCAGAGGCAGAGGGTTCTGGACCTTCTCCAGAAGGAAGTCTGCTGAGGTCCTCAACACCAGAGGCAGAAGTTTCTGGGATTTCTCCAGAAGGAAGTCCACTGAGGTCCCCATCTCCAGAGACAGAGCCCTCCAATTCCTGCCCTCCAGAAGGCAGTCTGCCCACTTGGGAAGTGTTGGACCATGTAATCCTCTCTCCATCCCCTGAGGTCAATCCACTATCCACAGGTAGGCCTGAGCCCACTGTAGACGTGAGACCACTGGAGTCAAGGTCTTCTGAGGGTATTCCACTGCCCCCAGAGGGCAGCCCACTGACATCCAATCCTCCTGAAGCTTCTCCACTACCTGTAACATCACCAGTGGTGTCAGGAGCTCCAGAAGCCTCCCCAGAGCCAAGCAGCTGTGTCTCACTGGGCACCGGGGTTGAAGCTATGGTTGGCTCCTCTGAGGGGGTGGGTTCCTCTGAGACCATGGACACCTCTGTGGCAGAAAGAACTTCTGTAATTTCCTCTGTGGCTGCACCTGTGGGAGGCCACGTGGGAGGGATCCCTGGAGGAACAGGGGGAGAGATACATGGGTTTAGGCACTCCATCTTACTATAATTTCCTACAGAGAAGATGAACCTATTCCCTCCACAGTAGGCCAGCCTCCCCCCCCCCCACCTCCCAAGAGTTCAGAAATGTATCTAGACTTTGCCAAATGGAAGCTTGCCTCAGGATGGATAGAAAGAAGGGGGCAGAAAATTCTTGCTACCCTTAGCCTGCACTTTGGGAGACTCTTGGGGTGTCAAACTACATAACTCATTTCCAGTACTTCCATGTTGGTAGCTCACTGATCTGTGTCTGGTTCTCAAAGTATGGTTCCCTAGGGCCTGACAGAAAGGCAAGTTCTCAGGCCCCAGATCCACCCCCCCCACCCCCCGCACAATGCAGACCCCTGAGTGCTTCTGAGAATCCATCACTTAAACTTCTCCTTCTAAGGTCACAGAGGTAACAGAAATGTGTGAGCTCTACTAGGTGCACCACCATCTGACTCCACCCTACGATTTGACAGTTACATAACGTCCTTTCCTTCTTGTCTCTTGTGGGTTGCAATGAGCCTGTCAGAGACAAAATGCAAGGGCACCCCCTTCACTGGACACACTTCAGCCCATGTCCTGGATCCCAGGCCCCATGCACCTGGCAGTGGTGATGTGCCTGCAAAGGTGGGGGCTGGCTCCCACTCTGTCTGGTTTCCGGGCTCCATGGTGAAGTCTGGGGTGGCAGTTGTCTCCTCCTCCATGGGGACAGCGGCTACACCAGGTACCACTTGGGTGACGATGCGGTCCTCCACGTCAGTGGGTGGTGTGGGAGTGCCATCCTCTTCCGGTCCTGGAGAGGGCACTGCAGAGATCGCTAATATGGAAATAGGTAGTGAGGGCTCCTCCTCAGATCTAGGAGACCCTGATGACATGGGTCAGGCCTGTGCAAAGACTACGCTAGCAGCTTCCATCTAACCCTCCTGGTTTCCATCTAGACACATTTAGAACATAATTTCTGTACCCAAGAAAGGCAGTGACAGTAGTTGGGAGCACAAGTCTGGCACTTTGGGATCAAATACTAGATCCAGCACTGGAAAGAGAGCTCCACAGCAGAGCAGGAGGGTTCCAGACTCAGTCTCGAGCATGGCATATGCCAGAGTCGAGTGCCGCTTTGGTTTCACTCTTGGGAAATAAATTAAAAAAGAAATAGACCAGGTATATCACTGAATGAACCTGAGCAAGTGCTTTTTTGTGTCTCCATCTATACAGAAGAGGACAGAATGTATCTTAGAAAGTTTCTGTTAGATAGTTTTTTAAAGTATTTGTTTATTTATTTTCCCTTGTTGTTTTTATCGTTGTTGTAGTTATTGTTGTTATTGATGTCATCATTGTTAGATAGGACAGAGAGAAATGGAGAGAAGAGGGGAAGACAGAGAGGGGGCTAGAAAGATAGACACCTGCAGACCTGCTTCACCGCCTGTGAAGCGACTCCCCTGCAGGTGGGGAGCCGGGGGCTCGAACTGGGATCCTTATGCTGGTCCTTGAACTTCGAGCCATGTGTGCTTACCCGACTGCGCTACCGCCCGACCCCCAAATAATTTTTTTAAGATCAGCTTATTAATGAGATTGAGAGAGAGAGAGAGAGAGAGAGAGAGGAACAGAGACACCAGAGCACATACAATGCCAGAGACCAAACGCATGACCTCATATGTGAGAGACCAGATACCTTATCCAGTATGCTACCTCCAGGACCACTAGATAAAATGGTTTTATATACACAGCAACTTGAGACAGTACATGGCTTGGATAGTTGATCACCCAGGGTGATCTGGAGACTACCCTGAAATAAAGTGCAGGAAGTAGTGGACAGTTGATTCAAAAAGCTCTTATGAACTGAAGAGACTGAGAACCCATGATCCCAGGACCTCATGTCTGTAAATCACATGGTCTGACTCTGAGTCACCTCCCCCACTTCTATTTTAATGATAAGTCTACTGTGTATTGGATTTACGATGACCCGGCACTATGCCAAATGTTTTATATACAATGTGCCAGTTAGCCTTTTGAAAATTTTAATTTTTAAATCTTTTTACTATTTATTATGATTGTTATTTATTGGGTAGACACAGAGAGAAATCGAGAGGGGAGGGGGAGATCCAGAGGGAAAGAGACAGACGTCTACAGCCCTGCTTCACCACTCATGAAGCTTTCCCCCTGCAGGTGGGGACTTAAAAGCCAGGTCCTTGCACACTGTAATGTGAGAGCTTAATCAGGTGTGCCACTGCCTGGCCCCCCAGTTAATCCTTACAGTGAGTCTTGAGAGTATTACACTGTATCATTATCTTTAAAAAAAATTTTTTTATTATCTTTATTTGATAGAGACAGCCAGAAATTGAGAGGGAAGGGGGTGATAGAGAGGGAGAGAGACAGAGACACCTGCAGCACTGCTTCACCACTTGCAAAGCTTTCCCCCTGCAGGTGGGGACTGGGGGCTCGAACCTGGGTCCTTGCGCATTGTAACATGTGCGCTGAACCAGGTGTGCCACCACCCGGTGGCCTGTATCACTATCTTATAGATGAAGCAGAAGTGAACTGACTTGCCCAGGGTCATACAGCAGTAACTGAAATTCAGGACTACCTAGTTTGGGAGCAAAAGTTCTTACTTGTTTCTCTCCACTCGTTTCTGGGGACTTTTCTTACTTTGGGGTCAAAACCTAAGGTTATGCCAGCTCCAATGTCATCTCTGTCCTGAGGGGCAAGTATGTCCCACTTGCTGATGGATAAGGTTATCAGTCAGAGGCAGAGATCGGTGAGACCAAGGAAACACAGAAGGGGCGGGGGGTGGTGGTAGTGGTGGGGACACATACCTCGGAAGCAGAATGCATGGTGCCGGGACAGTGGGTCTGGGAGGCCCGTCTGGTTGGGGTAGAGGTAGACAGTTCTCACTCCAGGCCTGTCCCCACCGCAGGCTGGCCTTGGAGTGACAATGGGGTAGCGGAGGCTGCCATCTGCCAGCCAGCCGGCGTAGCACCTGTCCAGGCCACGGCTCCAGGCCGCATAGAGCTGGCCTGTGGCGGCCAGTGTGGCATTGTGGGCCTTGCAGAACTCCTGGGCTTCCCAGAAGGTGAACTGTTCCAGGCGTGTGGCGAAGAACACTTCCCCTGAGGACAGAGGGGGCAGGCATGACTCCTGTGTTCATGCCAGGGGGCAGTGAAGAGGCCACTCCATTTGGCCTCTCTATAGGGCAACCCCTTCCCTTCTTTTAGATGCTTCAGTCTCCCAAGAGAGGTACCCCTTAGTCCCCTCGCCTCATCCCTTGATTTTTTTTTTAATTAATTAATTTTATTTTATTTTTTTGCCTCCAGGGTTATCACTGGGGCTTGGTGCCTGCACTATGAATCCACTGCTCCTGGAGGCTATTTTTCCCATTTTGTTGTCCTTGTTGTTGCACTTTTTGTTATTGTTATTGTTGTCATAGCTGTTGTTGTTGGATAGGATAGAGGGAAATTGAAAGAGGAGGAGAAAAAGATAGACAACTGCAGACCTGCTTCACCGCTTGTGAAGCGACTCCCCTGCAGGTGGGGAGCTGGGGCTTGAACCAGGATCCTTACGCCGGCCCTTGCGCTTTGCGCCCTAGGCACTTAACTCACTGCGCTACCGCCCAGCCCCCCATCTCTTGATTCTTTACACCTTATACAGTCCAACCCCGTGTATGGGGGTGGGGGACTAGAAGTCACTGTTGGAAGCCCAGTAACCCTCCCAGTTCCAGAAATTGTTGAGATCGAGGGCTGGAATCTTTTGGAACACCCACATTTCCACACTGGGCTCAGCATAGTAGTAACTGAGTGATGCATATGCATATATTTAGAATGTTGTCAGGGATCAAACCAGGTGAGATATGTCAAAGAGACAGACACCTGCAGCCCTGCTTCACCACTCCTGAAGCTTTCCCCCCTGCTCAGCTACTCCCCAGCCCAGCTAAGCAATTTTCATGGAAATGAAAGGAAATGGGCGGAGCTAAGGATTTGGAGGTCAGCCAGCATGAAGACCAATCAGGGCTGCAGAGGAGGCACTGGCTGCAGGACCTCTCCAAGCCCTGGGACTCTGCCAGGCAGATGGTGCAAATCGCATCTATTTGCAGGAAGGGCGGGGGTTAGTTTATGCACAGAATTGCTTTTCAGGAAGCCCATGCTCCCCTGCAATGCTGGGAGGGTCCACAGGAACCCTCTGATGTGGGGCAGAGGTGGTCTTGCCCTGAGAGAGGCTGGGGGTCCTCTTTCTGAACCAGGTTCCTCCCTGTGGGAATGGGGAGAGAGTGGTTCCCCCCTCCTCTTTGCACCCCCTGAAACCACCTGCAAGGGGGCAGTACCTGCCAGCTTGTCCACATAGCAGTAGACATCGTAGGTTTCTGAAGGTGGGCGCACGCCATATGTCCTGACTCCTGGGCTGCTGTCCTTGTCACCCACACATGGGGTTCTCGGACTCACAATGGGGTATCTGCAAAGGGGAGTAGGTGGGCCCAGTGAGAACTGGGGAATGGGGCCAGTAGGCTGCTCTGGGGACTTGGACCATCTGTTGGATGTGATCAGGTACATTCAGGTATGGCCACTTATGTGTTGTATTCAAATCAGGAAGTAATTGGGGAAAGAGAGGAGACACCTAGGGGTTCCCTGCTTGAGAACAGAGCATGGAATGGTACTGAGTCCAGCTGGAAGGGGCTGGGGGGACTAAGGAGGGGGTCTCCCTCTCTACGTCTCTCAGGAGAAATGTCTGAGGACTTGATGTCACTAGGATCCTTTCTCCACCTGATTCTGAGGAGTAATTAAGGAAGTCGTCATGGAGACACTAGTGAAGGGGTGAATTCTGCGCTGAGGACTCCTCTGGGCTGGGTGACTGGCTAGCCACACTCCCCTGACTGCTCCACACTACATTTGGCTCACTGCTTGCTTACCTGACGGTCTGGTCCCGAAGCCAGCCGGCGTCACACTGCTCATAGCCAGCTTCGTAGGCAGCCTGCAGCTGCTCAGGGGAGGCCATGTCTGCCCCTGCCTGTTGGCAGGCCTGTTGTGCCTCCTGGAAGGTCAGCGAGTAGCGGGTGGAGCCAGGTCGGTAGTGGAACACAACCCCTGGGCATGCAGGAGAGGGGGAGAAGGAGGGGATGGAGAGGCTTAGGGCATGACCAGCAAGCTGCCAGGCTACCAAGGTTTGGGCATGACCAGAGCCCTGACCCTGTGAGGAATGACCTACTTCTCTATGCTTTCCATTCTTAACTGTACAGCCCACCACTTCCCTCTCCTTGATCAAACTGCTCCTGAACTCCATCTTCCCCAAGAGTTTTCTGGGATTCCAGTTACCCCCAGACTTCCTCTTTGCTCCTTGCTCCCAGACTTTGTATCCACCCCCTCCAGTCTTAAGAACAAATGATTCCCCCCTTATAATAATAATAATAATAAAATCATTCATTATAAAGTATCTGGAAAATACAGAAAAGGGAAAAGGAAGCGCTCAAACAGTGCTTGGCATTTCTCCCATCTGGCCCAGAGTCTCTAGGGCTCAGGGTGTGGCAGGTGGCTTTCCTAAAAGAATGGTGAGTGTGTGCAGGAGTGTGCAGGGGATGTCTGGGCAGTGGGTGCATGCCAGATCCCCACAGCGGTGACGCCCACACAATGAGGAGCTCTTGACTTAGACCCCCTCCCCCGTATACATTCTCCCTCTTCCTGCCACACTGGCTGGACACATTTACACTTCCTGGGTGACAAGGTGATTGACATCACAGCTGCAAATCACCAGTCTGAGTCTATCCCCTCCCAATGGCTGTCCTGTGTCAGATGCTGATCTGATGGTGCTGGTCAGTGGGCCCACCCCGGGACCCTGACATTGTAGGTGCTGCCTTCAAACATCTCAGCAACTCCCTTCTCAATGCATCATGGTTATCCCAGCGATTAGTGACTGGACCCCATTTGATGGATGGGGGTGTCCATCTGTCCCTCCCTAGGCTGGGGGTCATCTCCTTATGGAAGCCACTCCTTTAATACTATTCTTACATAGGACTTGAGTTTGGGGAACTCCCAATTCATTCATGAAGTCATGGGAGGCATAGCTATTATTCTGAACAGAGGTGACAAATTCTCTGGAGAGGACCAGAGGGGCCCTATTTCTAACTTTGTTAGGTGGTTTCTTTCCCACATCCTCCACCCTGTCAGGTGGGCCCTAAGTGACAACATGTAACGAATGAGCATGGCTTTGTCCAATCCAGGTCTAACTGGGGACATTAGAATCTGCATTTTACACTTTCTTCTGATTTTCTCTTACAATTATTGACAAACTAAAAGCCAGTCTGAGTCCAGGGTCTGACCGATAAGCACAGTGGCAAGCTGGCTTGGGCCATGGGTCCAGACTGGCTGAGCGTGGGCTGGAAGGCCGGTGTTTTGAGGCCTTCCTCGACGTCCAGGGCAGCAAGTTCCAAGTGACTCCACTCTGCAGAGGCACACAGCAGGCGGAGGACAGTCCTCAGACACAGGGCCTCAGTTCTCCAGCCTCTTCTGCCTTTACAAGCGTGACACAGACACAAGTCCTCTCCTAGGACACCCCCCCAGTCCCCTGCCAGAGGCAAACACTTACCCCCTGGAAGGCTCGGCTGCCCAGGGACCCCCGCTGCGCCTGGGGCTACAGTCACCTGTACCACCAGGTCTTCACTGGTGAAGGTGGTGCTGGAGCTGGGTATAGAGTCCCAGGGCCCAGTGGACTCTCCAGTCTCATTCTCGGCCTCGGGGACACCAGTGGCCCCCGTCTCAGGGACAAAAGTGAAGGGCTCTTCCGGCTCTGAGACAGTGGTACTGGCCCCAAAGAAGGGCTTTGCCGTGAGGATCACATTGCCCCGGGCTTCGCCCTCGGTGATGTTTCGGGGCAGGGGCAGCTCCACGTCTGGCCAGGTCACGGTCTGGATGGTGATGTCCTCTTCTCCTCCTACCCCGAAGAAGTCTTCTGGGATGTCCACGAAGTCTTCACCTGCAGCAGCACAAAGAGGAGCGTTAGGCACGCTGCCTGGGGTAAGCTGGAGGGGACTGAGCTTCAGCACCTTCCCCTGCCCTGTTGCCAGGGAGAGGGGCACCAGCTGTGCTTGCAGCTCCCTGCCGGGCCACCTCCGGTCCTCAAATCCCTGTTGGTTATAGGATTCTCTGTAACACAAGGCAAAATCACCAAAGCACACAGCACGGACAGGTCAGCTCATTGCCAACAAAGCCAGCCCTGCAGCCCCCTCCTTACCTGTCTTCTGAGCACCTGCCTTACTAACTAGCCAGTTAGAACACATAAGCTGGTCACAAAGTAAATCTAGGAAATTGTGCTGAAAATGAGGGCGATACTACTTCAAAGGGCGTGGTTGGAATATCAGAAGGCTAGGAGAGGCTCTGAGGGAGAAATCCTCATTATTTTGGCCCAAATAACCCTCTTTATGTGTGGATAGGTCATGCCAGTGAAACAGGAAGTGAGCGATGTCACTGTCCCATCACCAATTTTAATCATAAAATTGACACAACTATTCATTCATACTATTAACTGTTGGCATTTAATTGTGATTACAATCTAGATGTGTAACCTGAAAGAAAAATTCTATTTTATTGTAAAATCCTTGATCTGGGGCCCAGGGGGCTGGCTCAGCATATTGAGTGCATGCCTTCCATATAAGAAGCCCTACGTTCCCTCCTGGCACCAGATGGGAGCACGATGGACAGCGCCAAGGGAGCTCCATAAATGGCGGAGCCGTGCTTTGACGTCTCCCTCCAGTGTCTTCTATATGTGCTGGGCTGAGGAGGTAGCTAAGTGGTAGAACATATGTGTAAAGCTCTGGGTTCAACCCCCATCTCTGCATAAAAAAGTTTTGACCTAAAAAACCAAGTTTATGTCAAGATTTCTCCACTTGGGGGCAGGCAGTGGCTCATCTGGTTACGCACACATATTGAGGTGTGTAAGGACCCACATTCGGGCCTCTGAGCTCCATCTGCAGGGGGAAAGCTTCACAAGTGGTGAAGCAGGGCTGCAGGTGTCTATCTTTCTCCCTCTCTATCTCCCATTCCCTTCTCAATTTCTCTTAGTCTCTATCTAATAAATAAATATTTCTTTTTTTAAAAAAACTTCTCCACTCACCCTTCAATAAAATCTAGACCCTGTTTTTAAGTATACTCAAGTACTTAAAAGTACAGACAACAGTGCTTTCTAGGGGGGGTGAGGTCTCATGTCAGACTCCCACCACCTCCCCATTACACAGGTGAGACAAGTGATCTTCACACACTGCACAGAACTGTCATCCAAGGGAACACAAACTTCATCCCTTTGTGTCTTTTCTATTCCCTTGAGTAGTGGCTCATAATTTGTTTTCTTCCTGTACTAGTATTTTATCTCTTTGTTGAATTTATTCCCAGATACCTAATTACTTTTGCTGCTGTTGTAAATGGGATCTAATTCTGGATTTCTTCTTCTGGTTTGTTATATTTTTTAAAAGATTATTCCTTTTTAAAAAATATTTATTTTCCCTTTTGTTGCCCTTGTTGTTGTAGTTATTATTGTTGTTGTTATTGATGTCATCGTTGTTGGATAGGACAGAGAGAAATGGAGAGAGGAAGGGAAGGGGAAAACAGAAAGGGGGAAGAGAAAGACAGATACCTGCAGACCTGCTTCACCGCTAGTGAAGCGACCCCCCTGCAGTTGGGGAGCCGGGGGCTTGAACTGGGATCCTTACGCCGGTCCTTGCGCTTCATACCGTGTGCGCTTAACCTGCTGCGCTGCTGCCCAACTCCCTTTCTGGTTTGCTATTTCCATAGAAGACTGCCACACTTTTCGTATATTAATTTTGTGGGCTGCCATCTTAATTTATTGTCTAACAACTTGCGGGAGTTTTCTGCTGGGTTTGTTCAGATTTTCCGTGCCAGCTTTTCTTCTCTCCAAACCTCTAGCCCTCTCTTCTGCTCGCTTGCCTAATTGCCACAGCTAGACTTCCAAGACTACATGGAACAGTCTGTCTTTGTGTCCTAGAAACACAGATTCTAAAGCTCATAGTACTAGTTCTTTTAGCCCCAAAGCTGAACATGTTGCCTCTTCCCAGAGCCTCTTGCTAATAACCAGAGAAGATAAGGGGTGTAAGACTTGGGGTTCAACCTGCTTTCCACGATCTCTTCCTCCAGGTAGCAGTTTTAGAGTGCACCCCATTGTGGCCCACCTGTGTAGCAGATGGCGTCATAGCGGGATGAGGGGTCTGGGTAGCCGGTCTGGTTGGCATGCAGGTAGACGGTCCTTACGCCCAGCAGGTTGCCCCCGCAGTTGGGCCGGGCCTGGGAGATGGGGTAGCGCACGCTGCGGTCGGCCAGCCAGCCGGCACTGCACATGTCCATGCCACCCTGCCAGGCCAGGTAGAGTTGGCCCGTGGTGGCCAGTCGTGCGCCCAGCCGCCGGCACTCGCTGACTGCCTCCTGGAAGGTGAACTTCTCTGGAGATGTGGCATAAAAGACCTCACCTGGAAGGACACAGTCACAGGGTGAGGGTCCCCCTCTTGGCCCCTGTCCCATCTCATGTCCCCAGGTAAAGCCTCGTGGTTTTGAGTGACTGTAGCTCTGGCCCCACATGCCCACAGCTCGGACCCTGCTCATGGACTTTGGGAGAAAGGTGACATTGATTTTCTAGAATGGAGAGAGAAGGAACAAAGCAGCCCAAATGGGATGGAGCAATGGCCAGACCATGTTGAAATGTCTTCTGCTCCAAAGAGACAAGGACTCCCTGAGTCTAGGCCACTGCTACTCCCTAGCTTGGGCATTCTCCCCTCCTAACACAAACCCTTAGACCCCAGCTCCAATGGGATAACAGAGGGCATCAGACGTTGACCTCTTAGTGTGGTGGTTCCCAGACTCTGGTCTTTGAACCACAACACTCCAGAAGGGTGTCTGTGGAGCTCTTGCTACTATCTCTGAAACCTGATCTGGTGACACCAGGGTGGGGTGATGGGGTGCAGCTGCTCTGGGGACAGTTCTGGCTGTCTGTGTTCAGGGGCAGCTCTGGACTATCCTGTTGGCCTTTCCTTTGCCAAAAACGGACACCAAAAAATATGCAGGCTTGATAGGCTTGATCCTGGGGTGAGGATGCGGAAAGGAGTGAGAAGGATGGGGCTGTCCCCACTTCATGACCAGCTAATTGTCATCTCTCCACCTGCTCCAGAGAAGCTGTGAGGCTGGATGAGAGGGTCAGTCCCAGAGGAGTACAACAACCGAGTACAAGCACTCCTACACCCACCCAAGTGAACTAGACAGTTTGTGGGTGCCTGGATCATAAAGGGTTCCACCAAAATGCAGGGCAAGGGACTCCTTTTTGCCCCTTCTGTCCTCTCACCCACTCTGGGCATGTCCTACGGAATATGGCTCCCTGGCTGAGTCCCTGGTCAGCCCCTGGGCCAGCCTATGGCTGGATGAGCTATGGGAATCCAACTGTCTGTCAGTGGGGTACAAGGGATGAAGGGGGGTTCCCAGGGAGGGGTGCAGCCTCACCCTCCATCTCCTCAGCAAAGCAGTACACATCGTAAGTTTCATTGGTGTCACGGATGCCATAGGTTCTCACGCCTGGAAACTCGTCCTTGTCCCCATAGCAGCCTTCCCGAGGGGTGTGGATGGGGTACCTGCCAGGTAGACAGGATGAGGGGTGACACAGGGACAAAGGGGGTGTGGTCTGTGCTCCCCCCATCGCATGGGAGGAAGTGAGAATTTGCTGATGTGAGAATTTGCTGCATCTGCCCTGAGTGTCAGATATCTTTGTCATCACATCACATCATATGACATCACATTCGCTTTCCAACTTTCCTGAACTGTGTGTTCTCAGAACTGTAGGTTGACTAAAGGCAGTTCCCTTAATTTTATTTATTGCTACCAAACATCTATTGGGGCCTGCACGCCTTCTCTGTGAGGAGTGAGAGTAGATAGTGTATAGGTTTTGCAGTCCATAAAGTCTCTCTGGGGTCACTCCCCATTGCTGTTGTAGCTGGAAACAGTCACAGACAATAGACACAAGAACAGGCATGTGCATCTCATAATAGTTTTTTATGGGGCAGGGTCTCCTACGTGTGTGATAATATTGACCCAGTTTTTATTGTATAGTTTGAAAGGAGTCGGCAGAATACTTCTGTCATCCACAATGCTCCCTTTGTGCTATCCCTGGTACTGGGGCTTGCACCTGGGGCCTCACAAGTGCTAAGGTGTGAGCTGTACCCACTGAGCTGCCCATCCTGTCAAAAATGTTATTTACAGAGTCAGTGGTGGATTATTTGACCCACAAGTCATAGTCCTCATTGCTGTGTATCATCTGACTCTTACAGCAACTCAGTGATGCAGGGATTGTTAATGGCTCCTTTTGACCCGGAGATAATCAACACTCTGTCCAAGGTCATACAGATTCCAGGTGTCAGAGCTGTGGTTGAACTTGGTTCTTTCCGAGGCCAGGGCATGATTACTGTTCTATGCTAGGCTCTTTTCTTTCTTTCTTTCTTTCTTTCTTTCTTTCTTTCTTTCTTTTTATTTAAAGATTTTATTTATTTATTAAGGAGAAAGATAGGAGGAGAGAGAAAGAACCAGCCATCACTCTGGTACATGTGCTGCTGGGGACTGAACTCAGGACTTCACACTTGAGAGTCCAATGCCTTATCCGCTGCACTACCTCCCGGACCACCTTTTTTTTTTTTTTAACTTAGTGGGTCTGGGGATCCTAAGTTAGATCTCTTTGTTTACCTCAAGATAGCGAAGACGTTTTCTACTTGAGGTTTTTGTCATCCTAACATGTATGTTTCGAGCTCTGATCTGCCCCCAATGAACTGTCTCATCCTGTCTTGTGCTAAGAGGCTTACTCATGAGGGGAGAGTCCTCAAGGGCAGTGCTGGCCAGCATAGCCCTCAGCAGCTGTTCTCAGGGAAACAGATGTCAAGAAGCTTAATTTGTGTGTCTTAAGAAAACCAAAAAGGGGGCCAGGCAGTGGCATACCCAGTTAAGTCCACACATTACAGTGGGCAAGGACCCAGGTTCAAGCTCCTGGTCCCCACCTGCAGGAGGGAAGCTTCATAAATGGTGAAATTGAGCTGCAGGTGTCTCTCTGTCTCCCCCCTCCCTTCTCAATTTCTTTCTGTCTCTATCCAATAACAAATAAAGATATTTTAAAAAAAAGAAAACCAAAAAGGATCATCTGGTGACTTACAATAATAACACTGAAAAAACTGATGTCCAAAGTGAAAAAGCAAGTGAAGACACTGTGACACAAGAAAGAACAGGTCAGAAGAGGCATGTATGATTTATACGGACACTCTCAACAGAGTGGCTGGCAGTGCAAGATGACAGGGGTTGAGATCAGTCTTCAGTGTCTGACCCAACAGCAACTGAGACAAACCTCCAGCTCCAACTCAGGATGGCCAGGGTACGACCTTGACACCAGCTAGGTGCTATTCCAGCACACAGCTGCCAGCCCTTCTGGGTGGTCTCACCTGACGGTCTGATCGGCCAGCCAGCCGGCGTCACACTGGTGGAAGCCATCCTCGTAGGCGGCCTGTAGCTGCTCAGGGGTGGCGATGATGGCGCTGTTCTGCAGGCAGGCCCGCTGTGCCTTGTCAAAGTCCAGGGTGTAGCGTGTAGAGATGGCTCTGTAATGGAACACAATGCCTGCAGACACAAGGGAGGGCAGGGGGATGGATCAGGCATGGCACCACCTTGCAGGCCCTCCATGAACAGCAGTGACAGTCACAGGGACCACCCACTACAGCTGGATCCCCTCTCCACATCCAGGTGAGATCCTTCCACTTTCACTGCAACGCTCCCACAATGCTCTCCACCTTGTCTGTCTGTCTGTCTCTCTCCCTAACGTACCACAGGGAAATGAAGCAAGGGCTCCAGCTGTGTGTCATATTGCTGAGTGCCTTCCCTGGCCCAGCTTTTTAAGGGAAGAGAGAAGGAGATACACCATATCACTGTTGCACCATCCCAAGTTCTTGGTGTTCCATATGATACTGGGCTTGAATCTTCATGCAGGTAAACTATTTCCTGGTCCTACAAGATGTTTTTTTTTTTTTTTTCACCAAGGATAATTTCAACAGTTATCAAGTTCTTCGAGTTGAACTAAACTTGGCATTGTCTTATCATTTATTTTCTTGTCTCGCCAGGATTCCTTGTTTTCTTGGGGCAAAGAGTCCCAAGCAGTTTTCATCAGAAGGAGTTCTGTTCAGGGCACACCCCAGAATGGACTGTCCCATGGGGAGGACAAAGTTTCCCACCAGGAAAACTCTGGTGCTGATCTGACTCCTCAAGTTTACAGAGGGAACCTCTGTCGCCATTCATCTTTGGCCACTGAAAGAAAGAGGACTGAAGAGTCTTTGGTTTCTGGAACCGAGGGTGAGGGAGGTGGAAAAGGGAAGACACCTGGGTTGGCTTTGGGGTCTGAAATAACTCAGCGTACACCTTGTCAGGCATAAGGCTCTGAATCTTTCAAAACTTTTAAAAAAATTTTTATTTATTTATTTATTCCTTTTGTTGCCCTTGTTGTTTTATTGTTGTAGTTATTATTGATGTCATTGTTGTTGGATAGGGCAGAGAGAAATGGAGAGAGGAGGGGAAGACAGAGAGGGGGAGAGAAAGACAGACACCTGCAGACCTGCTTCACCGCCTGTGAAGTGACTCCCCTGCAGGTGGGGAGCCGGGGGCTCGAACCGGGATCCTTCCGTTGGTCCTTGTGCTTAGCGCCACCTGCGCTTAACCCGCTGCGCTACCGCCCGACTCCCCAACTTTTTTTTTTTTAAAGTCAGCTTTTGACTACAACTGCATTTGGAACTGTATTTGTTTAAGGCACACTGATCAGCCCCAGTACAGCAGAAGTGGATTTTCAGATTCAGGCAAGGGACCTGTCCTCACCGTAGGCCCCAAGTTTGAAGTGTCTCAAACCTGGATTCAGAAAATGATATTTTCTCATGTGGAAACTCAAACTCTACATCAGGAATTTCATACCCAAGAAAAGCCCATTTTTTTCACCGCTAGTGGGCAGGGGAGAAATAACATAATGGTTATACAAACAGATTTACATGCCTGAGGCTCCAAGATCCCAGGTTCAATTTGCCACACCACCATAAGCTATAGCTGAGCAGTGGTCTGGTAAAAATAAGTAAACAACACCCCCCCCAAAAAAAAAAAAAAACACAAGACAAACTAATAAAATCCCTGGGTTTATATCCTGGCAACATATAAAACAAAACAAAAACAAGTGTCTTGGCTCAGGTTCACACCCAGGCAAACTTCAGGCAGGTCACCAGATCTCAGCTTGTTGTCTATAAAAGGAGGTGGGGGGGAGGCAATCTCACATCCCCTGGGTCACAGGACATTTGGGGAGCACCCAGAGTGTTTGCAAGATGAAGTATTTATTCCCCCATAGACGCACACCTGGGGTTCCCAGAGAACGGAGAACAGCACTGCCAGCTTCCAGCTAGAGAGGCAGCCCCATGGAGGAAATGCAGAGCATCAGGGAGAAGCTGACATTTGCACCCCAGCCAGTCCCGGCCCACCCCATAAAGGGGCCTTGCTGGTTGTCTCTGCAGTAGCGCAGCAGCCCCCGGGGAAGGCCTCACCTTTCACCACGACCTCCAGGGTGGCCTGGCTGTCCTCGATGCCGTGCATGACCTCACAGCGGTAGACCCCAGAGTCATTGGAGCGCAGGTTCTGGAGCTCCAAGGTGGCGTCGCTGGGGATGGCTGGGTAGTTGGGCAGTGACACCTTGTCCTGGTACGCACTGTTGACCCGAACCTGTCCCTCCGTGGCCACCAGAAGCACTACCTCCTTCTCCTTGGACACACGACTCCACTTGATTCTCGGAGCGAGGGGCTCAGTGGAGGGGGCGGTGGTCACGGGGTGCATGGGGTCGATGAAGTAGCAGGGGATGGTGAGGGTGCTCCCCAGAAGGACCCTCAGGGGGGATGGTTCAGGAATGCTGACACTTAGCGAGTTGTCAGAGCCTATGGGAAGACAGATCCGTCAATGCCTGTGAGAACCCCCACACCCCCTACGCCCCCACACCCATTTGGTCCTTCTGGAAATGTTGTCTTGAGGCACCCACATCCAATGAATGTTCTGTGTCCGAGAGACTCCCAGACACCCTGCAAAAAACCCTTTGCAGGGTACTGCTCCTCAAGACTGCGAGCAGATCTCTTGCAACTCAAGACAGACTCAGTGGCGCAAATAAAGATGCACGGGATGCATAGGGGCTTAAATGCGCATGCGTGCGCGCGGGGGGGGGGGGCACGCACGCACACACGCACGCACGCACGCCCAGACACGTGACTGCAGAGAGGAAGCATTTCAGCAACGTGTCCGCCTAGCTGGGCGCGCCACTGCCCAGCCGCCTCAGGAAACCCTTCCGACTGTCCCTCTTATTTCTCAGCGGCGGGACCCCCAAGTTCTAGAATGAACAGGCTCCATCTTCCGAGAGGGAAAAGTCAAATTTCAAGACTTGTGTGGCCTCTCCCACTGCAGTCACTCTGCCTTCAGGGTAGGAAGGGCCTGCGCAGGGCAGGAAAATGAGCCTTTGACCCCCCTCGCCTCCCTGGACAGCAGGTCCAGTGCCCCGTACCCCGAAACCCCCAGTCGGGGCCCGGCAGTAGCCAGGTTTCCACACCCTCCCTCCCCCACCGCATTGTCCTCACCCTCCCTCCCCCACCGCATTGTCCTCACCTTCCACGTGTATGGAAACGGCTGCGGCGATGACCCTCAGAGTCAACAACACCAAGAGTGAAGTGGTCATAGTTCACCTGGAAGGGGAGGTGGAGGTTACTGCGCAGTGAGGACGCAGGGAGGGCGAGGGGTGCCCTGACACAGCACACCCCAGACTCCGACATCACAGCCAGGTAAGGAGGCCGCAAGGGCTTGTGAGACTGTTTTTTCCCAGGAATTCTTTCTTTCTTTCTTTCTTTCTTTCTTTCTTTCTTTCTTTCTTTCTTTCTTTCTTTCTTTTTTTATGATTTGTTTATTTATGTATTCCCTTTCGCTGCCCTTGTTGTTTTAGTGTTGTGGTTATTATTGTAGTTACTATTGATGTCGTCGTTGTTGGATAGGACAGAGAGAAATGGAGAGAGGAGGGGAAGACAGAGAGGGGGAGAGAAAGACAGACACCTGCAGACTTGCTTCACCGCCTGGGAAGCGACTCCCCTGCAGGTGGGGAGCCGGGGGCTCGAACCGGAATCCTTACACCGGTCCCTGCCCTTTGTGCCACGTGCGCTTAACCCGCTGCGGTACCGCTCTCACCCCCCCCCCCGCCCCCTAGGAATCCTTTCTTGAAAAACCACACAACTGCCATAGATTTCTGCTGAGGACAGGGATTAGGCTGGGAATGTCCCCTGCCTTTATAGAAACCTCAAAGTTGCCATCTTCTGGCCAACTCAGGTCCCTGCTGAAAGGCTGGGTGAATTTACATGCCCACCTGACCGGGTCACAGGGGCCCAGGTATGAGGTCAAGCGTGCTTGGTGCGTCTGTGAGGGTGTATTTGGATGTGGGGACCATTGCAAAGACAGAGTAAAGTCCACTGAGCCACGAATGAGGATAGAGATTCCATTGTTCTAACAGTTAACTTTTTCATAGTATTAAAATTCAGGAGGAGTCATTTCACCTCAAAGTATGCAAATAAAAAGCATTATTAAATCTGTTAGGTTAGATTAGATAATTCCACTGTGAGTGTGTAAGAAAATGTTTTTTTTAATATTTATTTCCTTTTGTTGCCCTTTTTATTGATGTAGTTATTATTGTTATTGTTACTGATGTAGTCATTGTTGGATAGGACAGAGAAATGGAGAGAGGAGGGGAAGACAGAGAGGGGGAGAGAAAGACAGACACCTGCAGACTTGCTTCACCGCCTGTGAAGCGACTGCCCTGAAGGTGGGGAGCCGGGGGCTCGAACCGGGATCCTTCGGTGGGTCCTTGTGCTTTGCGCCACCTGTGCTTAACCCGCTGCGCTACCGCCTGACTCCTGGAAAATCTGTTTTTAAAGGGCTGCACAGCGAGGTCGACTTTAATGAGGTGATGTTGTGGACTTGTTCTGAAATATTTCATCGAAGAAAATGTGGCAAAAAGCTTGATAAAACGTGAAATCTGTGCAATAGATTTAAAGATTATCCTTCTTGGGCGCCAAGCAGTGGCTCAGCTGGTAAAGTGCACATGTTCCCATATGCAAGGACCTGGGTTCAAGTGCCCTGGTCCCTCCCAGGAAAGTCCTCACAAGGTGGAGGAAACTATAGGTGTCTCTCCTTGCTCTCTGTCTCTATCATAATTTTAAAAATAAAATAAAAATGTAACCAAAAAATTAAAAACAATTGTCTTTCTACTGTGGCTGGGCCTCGCCTAATCCCCTGAAGGCCTGACTAGATCTGGAAGGCCGATCCTCCTGGAATAAAAGCCTCCTGGCTTTCAGCTGTTTTTGGACTTGAACGCAACATAGACTCTTCCCGGAACCCGAGTCTCGGGTTCAGCACCAGCTTCCCTAGGTCTCTGGCTTGCGGAAGGCCTCCGTGATTGTGGTGCAAATGTCCTATAGTAACAGATTCCATATATGTATCTGTATCTCCTCTTTGTTCTATCTGCCCCTCAGGATGTGTCATCCTGAAAGGTCTCAGAAATGACCCAAGTTTCCCTGATGAAATCTGGACCTGCCACCAATGTCAACTCCTTGTACCTTGAGTGTCTTGGAGTGGTTATTGTGCCAACTGCTGGGGCCAGACCCAGGGGTCTGCCTTAGTCAAGGGAAGAAAGTCTGCCCAGAGAGGACCCTGAGGGATGGGAAGACAAATCGTCAGCAGAGGATTGGGAGACCTGGACTTCCAGAGCCTCCCGAGGGTCCCAGCAACGACTCCATTCGCCTTAGTAAAACTGACTTGTCTTGTCCTCAGCTGGAACCCTTGTATTAACCATCCAGATGTGACATCCACAAGGAAGAGGTAGCACCTGCACAGCTGGGCCCCAGATTCCAGCTGGGTTGGAGCAGGCAGAGCCCGAGGGCCCATCCGCATGGCGAATTCAGGTAGGGCATGTGTTTTGCTATACTTGTGGCGTGGGTCAGGATTTTCTCTGTGAAGCGGGCCTGGGATTCGGCTCTGGTCTGAGGGAACCGCATGTGGCTTCCGTTTTGTGAGGGGCTGTTCTGCTCTGTGAGGGCTGGGTGTAGTCTCTGTAAGGAGACTGGAGGTGAATTCTGTTCTGAGAAGGCTGGATGGGAGGTTCTGCGCCATGAAGGGAGCTTGGATGCTTCTTCAGTCCCATGAGGGCTCTGGGTGAGGGCTCTATTCGTTTAAAAATTTATTTATTATTTATTTATTCCATTTATTGCCCTTGTTGTTTCTTTTTATTGTTGTAGTAACTATTGTTGTTGTTTGATAGGACAGAGAAATGGAGAGAGGAGGGGAAGACAGAGAGGAAGAGAGAAAAATAGACACCTGCAGACCTGCTTCACCACCTGTGAAGCGACCCCCCCCCCCCCCGCAGGTGGGGAGCCGGGGGATCGAACCGGGATCCTTGCGCCGGTCCTTGTGCTTTGCGCCACGTGCGCTTAACCCGCTGTGGTCCCGCCCGACTGAACTCCTGAGGGCTCCATCCTTGAGTTTGCTGATTCTGGTTCTGTATAGCGAGAGGGATGGGTGAAGTTACTACTCTGCCGGGGTGGGGGGAGGCCGTTCTATTCTGGGAGGGACTGTGTTCGGGATCCGCCCGCCCGCGTAGGGTGTAGGGTGCGGGGTGCGGGGTGTGGATTCTATTCTAGGAGGTGCTGGTTCCAGTTCCACCTGGTGAAGGGAACGGGGTGTGGTCTCATTCAATCTCCGAGGGGTGGGGCAGAGACTCTGCTCTGTGATTGGCCCGCTGAGAGTTCTGCTCTGTGA